>NW_027456814.1:0-150000 GCF_040206685.1 Ascaphus truei
AAAGTAGCAATAATTTGAAAGCTGAGCTTTAAAATGGATCCTAGCAATATTCATAAGTGACTGAACTTTGTAAGAGGAAAGCAGGGGGTGACCCTTCTGTTGAAACCTTTCAGGACTTTAGCAATCCTTTTCTTATAAAATTGGTGGCTTTAAAAAAAACGTTAGTAGGCTTGTAGCAGAGACATAGTATTTATAATTATCAGTAGATATATTATTTATAAAAATGTTTTACTAGGAAGTAATACATTGAGAGTTACCTCTCGTTTTCAAGTATGTCCTGGACACAGAGTTATAACAATACATGGTTACAATCAACGAACAGAGTTATACAGTCAATTCACAGACATTTCATAGACAGATAGAGTTGGAAAAAGGGATAAAAAAAAGGGCTGGTGAGTTTCAGATTGAAATAGAGAAGTTTTAACATCAGCAAATAGCTCACACCCTTTGCCTGCCCTTCGCCTGCCCCAAAGGCTGTCCGCCTTTGGTGCGACGTAGATGTACACTGTACTGTAAATGTAATATATGCCAGTTGTTGTAATATTGTCACATAATATTATAATATATTATGGACAAGGATCACTGCAGTCCAAATAATCTTCCTGTGCCTCAGGCACCTAAAATCAGATTGTAAGCTCTATGGAGCAGGGACACGGGATTCAATGTAATGCATGTCCTGTATAATATATTACAATGGGCAGAACATAGCACAATGTCCAATAGTTTTACATTTATACATTTAATTTTAGTTGGATGATGGATTTTTTAATACATGGATAATTTATTAATGTATATGTAATTAAATGAAGACATTTTCAGTATTATTACAGACTGGGAAGACCCTGAGGGAGAATAGAACTCGTCACAGAATTGACCCTCCTGAATTTTCCCAACTTTCAGAATTTTCACCTGGTCCCTTCTATCTTGTTCTCCTTATTCTACACAGTGACCCAGATGGGCAATATCACTATCCTCACCCATTATCAGCCTGGACTGATACCTTCACGAGCCCATGTACAGTATTTGCTCCTGTGAAACTCCACCTTTATGGAAATGTGATACACCTCCGTCAGTGTTCCCAAGATGCTCAGGAACCTCATGACCAAGCCAACGGCAATCTCTTTCTTCAGCTACATGGCTCAAATGTACTTCTCCTTTTCGTTGGATTCCACTGAGCGTTTCCTCCTTGCTGGCATGGCTTACGATCATTCCCTTGCCATTTGTAAGCCATTACTTTACACAGCTACGTATAATGACCAACAGGACGTGTCACATGCTGGCCATGCTCTGCTGGGTTTCTATGGTGTATTCTCACCACTTATTCTACATCTCAGTTGACGTTTTGTGGTCCTAACTCTATTGACCAGTAACTCTGCAATGTGGCTGCAGTGTTAAAACTGTCTTGGTCCTCAGCAACATAGAGTAATTGTGTTTAGACGCATGGCTCTATTTTTTGGAGCAGAGCCGCAGCATATATACTGTAAGAACAGTTTCTTACTTCTGACGCGGTATGTTAGACTTATGGCACTTCAGATATAGAGGATTTTTGGGGGGCAAATAAAAAGTTAAAAAAAAAAAGTATCAGAGAAATGCAAGTTGTGATACATCTCAAAAGAATCTGTGCACCATGTAACTCCCCCAACTCCTCCTACTGACTCTCCCCAAGGTGCATGCTGGGACAGACGCACAATGTGATACATCTCCTTATAATCTGTGCACCATGTAACTCCTCCCCAACTCCTCCTACTGACTCTCCCCAAGGTGCAAGCTGGGGCAGAGACGCAGACTGTGATACATCTCATTATAATCTGTGCACCATGTAACTCCCCCCCAACTCCTCCTACTGACTCTCCCCAAGGTGCATGCTGGGACAGAGACGCAGACTGTGATACATCTCATTATAATCTGTGCACCATGTAACTCCCCCTCAACTCCTCCTACTGACTCTCCCCAAGGTGCAAGCTGGGACAGACTCGGAATGTAATACATCTCATTATAATCTGTGCACCATGTAACTTCTCCCCAACCCCTCCTACTGACCCTCCCCAATGTACAAGCTGAGGAATATGGGGCACAATTTGGGAGCAAGGCTTAGATACAGTAAATACAGTAAGTGCAGGGTTTTGCTCCAAAATTGCCTTGATACATAGACCCCAGAGAGAGAGCTTCAAATGTGTTTAAAAAGGAGAAATACTGAGCCTGGCCTTAGTAGGAGCTGACAAATGACTGATTGTATCCGTGCGGGTGGTGTTATTTATTCTGTTTGACATACACAGTAACTTCTCAGCATTTTACATGTGACATACATAAGGGGATGATACTTTATCTTGCCATGAAGTCAATTCATTTGAACCCAGTGATACAGTATGTTGATCCCACTGCTGTCAGTGGCACTGTCCATATGTGTACTTGTGTCACCCAATGTATGTAATACAATGTATCACAGTAGCTGTGATTTTTATGACTGCTACTCTAGTTAACCACTTCTCAACCCCTTGAAATTAAATGTCAAAGTAACTGATTTCTCTATTATGACATCACGAGACAGCATCATTGAGCCTCCTAGGAGATGCCAGCAGCCGTGTTCTGTAATGACATCATGGAATCGCCTTAGAGACTGAGATAAATACACAAATGTAAACTTGTTTGTGCGTGACTTGAATTAGTTCCCAAAGGAAACCGGTAGTTTTGTGGACATCTCAGAGATAGGAAAAGTGTGGCGCTGTACAGAGAGACTAATTATCTCCACCTTAACTCTGTATCATGGCAGGTAGGAAGCAACATGACCTTAAAATACTGTACCAAAAAAGAAATGGATAATATCTATATTTTTGAATTGTTTACTTGCACAATGTTTTATGGGGTACAGAACAGATAATATGACTCCTATCAATGGATGGGAGAAAGAAGACGGATGGGGGGGGGGAGGGGTAGACAACACACAAGGGGGTTAGGTATGTGGCCTTGATCAGATAATATTTTTTTTATAAATGTCAAAACTGATTTCTTATAGATACATACACACATTTGTTTTATTGTATTTATTTTTATATCTGGCTTGTAATTCAAAATCTTAAATGATTTGAACAGTAATGTATAGAAAAGAACAAATGTACTGTATACAGTACAGAAATGTCAAAGCGGCAAACGTCTATGGGATCTATGGGATAGCAAAAAAAGACACAGGGACCTTAGTGTATACAGTAGGATTAGTTATGCATAAGGCATGCTTTTTCCTTGCCCTAAGTTAAGGTCAATAACTATTGGACCAAATCTACACCCTGGGGTGTAATGTTCGACTACTTTCAGCCATATCCTTAAATTATTGTCTACAGCAGTGTTTTTCAACCAAGGTTCCTAGGATTCCCCGGGCATCCCTAAAGGGTTCGCTGTAATTTCAGGTCATTTTAAAATTGTACTTAATACAGAAGAATTTACAGTACAATGCATCAGATCTTAGAAGCGCTATTAGAGAGGGTTGGGGTTCCTCACACTTCATCTGATCTCAGACATGCTATTAGATAGGGTTGGGATATATTACAATGCATCTCATCTTAGACTCGCTGTTAGAGAGGGTTGGGGTCCCACAGAATTTCACATTGGGTTCCTTAACCAAAAAAAGGTTGTAAACCACTACTCTACAGTTATACAAAGGCCCCCAAAAAAACAAAGCCACAAAACGAGGCCAGAATCTGCCACTTGATCTACAGATATAGCTGACCTGAGTGCTCCTCCAGATACCTCAATATACCAGACATGTCTCAGAATACCACACCATAATATTACCACAAAATACCACAGTAGGAACAGGCAATTTTTATTTTTTTATTTTTAAAGATCCAGTTCCGAAAGCTATGGCACATCTACAATTGTCATTGTGTTCAGAGGTGGACATGAAAGCAGGTGATGGACTGCACAAGTTATATATGTCAGTTGCCACTTGGTGTCGAAAACTACCTAGAAATAGTTTTCTGTCTGTGTTACATCCCAGCACATCATTAATGTGTATATATATATATATGCTGTGAGTGGGTTTACTGGCTTTGCATCTCCCAAGCCCTTGCTTAAAAGCTGTGTCTAAAGCAGCATGCATTGGCTATGGGTTGCTCATGTAATGTGAGCTTGAGATAAAAGGTGGCACTGTGTGCTCATTTGCATGTCATTTCCCAGAATCCCTTGCTGCATTGGAAGTGCTGTGTGCTGGGTGATAAGGGTGAAAGACAGGGTTGCAGACCTGTCTAATTCATGCAAATGAATATACAGGAATATTTACAGTTGCTTTATGCTTTACTGTGGATGGAGCTTGCTTAAAAATGTATTTAAAATATTGAAGCTTCTGACCACTATTGATCAGAGTAGTGGTCTGTAACATTGATAATCAAATAAATGTGTTTTCCCAGCAAGCCATTTTCCGTTAGTGCTGGCTATTCATAACAAAACAAAGACCCCCAAAAACATTATTCAAAACCAGAACCAAAACCCCAAATATTTTAAAGGCAAAATAAAATTACCAAGCCAAGTGAGCATCTCTGTGTATTTCATATGTATTTGATATCAAGAATATCTTTTAGCAGGTCTGTTAAAGCAGTCCTAACCCCCCAAAGTCAGGTTTATAGGATATCCCAGCTTCAGCGCAGGTGGCTCAATCAGTCCCTACTTCAGCATAGCAGGCTCAATCAGTCCCTGCTTCAGCACAGGTGACTCAATCAGAGGCTGATTGAGTGATTGTGCCACCTGTGCTAAAGCTGGAATATCCTGAAAAGTTAACCTGTTGGGGGGGTTTGAAAACTGGAGTTGAGTCCCCGTGTGTTAAAGAAATGTGCCTTGATTGTGCTTTTCACGCCCTTCACTTTTACCTTTCTTCCTTACAGATCAGTTTTTAAATGCCTCTGCTGTGAACCCTCCACCGACCTGCAGTGCTCCTGCAGTTACCACTGCTTACCCTTCATGGAGCAACAGCTCCCACCCAGTAGGGAAGAATACTGAAGTCTACAGACATGGGGCCCAAGGGATGATTTTTCAACAAGGGTCTGCAGGAACACCAATGTATCTACAGCAGATCCCACAGGCAACACGCGCTTACCCTTGTGTATCGGACATGAACGGAGGATTCTACCACACTGCTACAGGAGGATACACAGGATTTGCAGGACAGGTTAGGGGAGAAGCCACAACGCAGCCTGTTACTTTCCGTCCCAACAAACAGTTGGAAAGACGTGCTACAATAGGGCCTTGTATAATGACCACCCAGTATGCACAACTTCAGCAGCCACCATTCATACCCCTTAGAGGAATGCAGACCTTACAAGGTGAGATATTGAGAATCTTTACTAATCATTGTTCAAAATCTTCTCCTTGACTGATACCATTACCTGTTATAAAGATCTTTAATTACGGTCATTCGCCACTGTAGTGTTACAAAGATATAGAACTCTACAGTATGTAGTCCTCGCCAATACTGAAGGGATTAAGCATGTGTTTGCTTTTCTTTCTTTGTGTTATTATGTACAATGTGTTGGTATTTATGATAATTGATTATTTCTCCTTTTTGATTTTGTTACAGTGTGTCAGACCTCGCTTGGAGCCCAACATATTTCCCAGGCCAGTTTAATTACACAAGGAGCAGTTCAGCTTGCTGCTAATGAAAAAAGTGAACCACCTCTAATGTACCCAACTCAACCAGCTCGGAAGCTGAGCCACCTCCCAAAGTTACATATTGAAGTGCAAAGCAACAAAGAGTTATATGTGCCAGTGTGGAAAAGGGGTGGGTTAAAAGATATGGAGAAGAGATCTTCAGAGGTGAAGGCCCCCTCACATATGGCTCAGAAGATTCGTAATAACGTGCTGAGTTCAGTGAAGACTAAGTGTCCGTCAAAGTCTGAGGGGGTACCAAAGTGCTCCACAGTGGAAACAAAGAAGAAAAAGATCCTTTCTTCAGCTGCAAAGGATCAAGTCCCTCAAACTGCACTGCAAAAGAAGGTAAAACCAATGTCAAAGCCAGTAAATCATTCTGCTGCTCCTATACCAGGGAAGTCACCCCATGGCCCACAATCTGGTGACGAGGCTGTTCTGTTAAAAAAGATGAAACTTGTTTGTCTCTCAGGTGCCCACATTTCCAATAAGGTATCTGAAAAGATGCTGCAAAGCCGTGAAGGTTCAATGGATGCAAAGACACCTGCTGTTACTCATATTAATCCTAAACTGAAGAAAACTCAGGAGATCGGGATCAAACGTAAAAATGCAAAGACTCCTGCAATCACTCATAGTACTGAGCGCAAGACACCTCAGGAGATGGGGATCAAACGTAAACAGAACAGCAATAGCAAGCAGGTAGTGAAGACCAGCTTTTTCAGTTTTAAGCAAGCGCTGGCTTGTGGTACTGATAATAACCCCAAAGCTCTCAAAAGAAAAAGTGCTAATCAGCCTGGGATGAATTCAGAAGTCCTTGGGAAGGGCAAGAAGTCATTGGAACCTTCTAAACAAGGAAAGTTGAAAGCCCATCCCAGCAACCTAAGCCTCCTAATGATTAAAGCTGTTCAATTATTTCACCCATTAGGTAAAAAAGCAGGTCCCACAGGCCCAGGGGCACCCACAGGATCCATTACACTTGGAAATAAGCTTGGACCAATGCAAGGAAGCCAAAGCCAGACTTCTGCTTCTCATGTTCAGTGGCCTCCTACTGATGGGATTAAAATGTGGATGGTCAAAAAACAGAGCAGTATTTCTGGAATTGAAGGAGTCGGTATTAATGCCAGGCCTGGGCTATTTAAAATACATGAGTACACAAGACCTGACATTAAAACCAGTGAAATCAAACAACACGGGGAAAACAAAGCTTCAGTTATAGAGAATCCCAAACACTTCCCAGTGATATCCATAGAACAGGAAGCTGCAGTAAGATGCATTGAAAAGGTCAGCCAAACCACTATCCCCATTCCAGCTCCTGGCATTAAAACCAGTGTAATCAAACAACGTGGGGGAAACAAAGCTTCAGTTATAGAGAATCCCAAACACTTCCCAGTGATATCCATAGAACAGGAAGCTGCAGTAAGATGCATTGAAAAGTTCAGCCAAACCACTAGCCCCATTCCAGCTCCTGGCATTAAAACCAGTGAAATCAAACAAAGTGGGGAAAACAAAGCTTCAGTTATAGAGAATCCCAAACACTTCCCAGTGATATCCATAAAACGGAAAGCTGCAGTGACATGCATTAAAAAGGTCAGCCAAACCAGTATCCCCATTCCAGCTCCTTTCAAGCAGCAGCACCAGCTTTCTAACCAGCAGCACCAGCTTTCTAACCTGCAGCTTCCTATCAATGTACCCAGTAGAGTGGACAACTCCACTCAATCCTTCTGTCAACATCCTCTCCAAGAGCTTGAGGTCTCCATACCTATTCCACCTGGACAGAGAGAGGAGAAGGAGGCTATGAAAAGGAAAGCACAACTGGAAAGGGAGTAAGCCTGTCAACATACCTCCAAGGGGAGGCTACAGTGCTTTGTTCAGAGGCAGAAGGATCATAACATCTCTAAACGTTACGGATACCCACCATCCAGACTTCATTCCCCCATGAGATACTTAAGCCCTAAAAAAACAAAAAACAAACCCTGACTAATCTGTAACTGGTGCCAAGCTCTATAAATATCTGTAAATAAGATTTATATTTATAAGTCAGTTTGTAACATATTTAACTAAGAATATATTTAAAACTCTTCAATAAAATGTATCTATTTTTATTTGAACTCTTTATTTACTAATTAAATTATTTACAAATGCCAAGGGTTATTGAAATTCTGCAAATTAACTTTAGATTACCCTCTTGATGATACAAGAGAGAGAGAGAGAGAGAGAGAGAGGTAAGGGAAGTCGGACCCCAATTATGAGAGAGAAACAAATAAATATTTAACTATATACTTTGTCATGTTGGATGTATGTACTGTATGTCTTTATTTATATAGCGCCATTTATGTAGATAGCGCTTCACTGCAGTAATACACGTGACAATCATATAAATAATACAAATAACAGATCATGGGAATAAGTGCTTCAGACATAAAAGTAACATTTAGGAAAAGGAGTCCCTGCTCCGAAGAGCTTACAATCTAATTGGTAGGTGGAACATACAGAGACAGTAGGAGGGCGTTCTGGTAAGTGCGTCTGCAAGGGGCCAAGCTTTATGTATGCGGTCTATAGTATCAGCCACGGAGCTACTCACATGCTTCTTTAAGCAGCTGTGTTATAATGTGGGTCTTAAAGGTGGATAGATAGGGTGCTAGTCGGGTATTGAGGGGAAGGGCATTCCAGAGGTGAGGGGCAGTCAGTGAGAAAGTTTTCAGGCGAGAGAGGGTTTAAGATACAAAAGGGGTAAATAGAAGACATCCTAGGGCGGATCGCAAGAGTCGGGATGGTGCATAGCGAGAAATTAGAGCTGAGCTGTAAGGAGGGGCAGAAGAGTGTAAAGCTTTAAAAGTGAGGAGGAGAATGGAGTGTGAGATACGGGATTTGATAGGAAGCCAGGAGAGGGATTTCAGCAGGGGAGACGCTGAGACAGATTTAGGAAAGAGTAGAGTGATTCTGGCAGCAGCGTTTAGGATAGATTGTAGGGGAGACAGGTGAGAGGCAGTAAGGCCGGACAGCAGAAGGTTCCAGTAAACGAGATGGTAGAGAATGAGGGTCTGTGTCAGAGTTTTAGCTGTTGAGCAACAGTGGAAGGGCGTATCTTTGTAATATTGCGGAGGAAAAAACGACAGGTTTAGCTACCTTTTGAATGTGAGAGGAGAATGTGAGAGGAGAATGTGAGAGAGTAGTCTGAGACCCCTAAGCAGCGTGCTTGGGCTATTGGATGTATAGTAGTACTTCCAACAGTAATGTGGAAGGAGGTAGTAGGGCCAGGTTTGGCATGAAATATAAGGAGTTCTGTTTTTGACATGTTAAATTTAAGTCGGCGGAGGATCATGTTGCATTGGGCTTCTCTTTCTTTTGTTTATACTGTACAATGTCACATAACCAGTAGCACTCCTTAAGACAAATATATATGGTGAGGTGGGTTTGGATTTGAGTTTACAGGGGGTTTGTGTGTTTCCAAACTTACTCTGCCCACCTTTAAAGCAGCAGTCCAAGCTGTCGTTTTAAAAAAAAAAAAAATCCCTTTAATATGTGCATCAATACAAACCACTCATTGATAAGTAATTAGCTAAGTTGCGATCGATCGGTGAAGATTCGACTCGGGGGTTCACTAAATGGTTGCCAGTGCAGCAGAAGAGGACCAAAGATGCAAAGTTCTCTGGGGAAGATCATGTGACCAGATAGTCACTGGATACAATTGAGTTTTGCACAGCTAGGGAGAGGGCAGGGATCAAAAAAAGTGGAGGGGGGAGGTGCCAGAGTCTGTTTCAGAAGAGGAAGGGGATGTGACTTGATTGATTGTTACATTATGATACATTAAAAAAAAATTTTTTAACGTATATATTTTTATTTTTTCAGAAATCATATTAACATATAAAGGGGGGAAGGGAGTGGGGGGGAGGGGGGTACAGAAAATAAAAGGGTTATGGGGTGGGGAGGGGGGGTAGGGTGGTGGGGTAGCATCCATCACTGGCTTCATGCAGGAAGCAAACATTCTATGATACTTGTCACATCCTATGCTAGGTCTAGGTCTACCTAACCTTTAGTAGTTATTACTGGTTTCCTTACTATTTTATGGTTCCTATTGGGTTCTTCCATATGTATGTCTCCCAGGGGTCCCATATCGTCAGGAAGGAGTTGTGTCTGTCGTGTATTAGGCTTGTAAGTCTCTCCATCGTCATTATGTAGTTTATTTTGTGCAATACCTCGTTGATCGGGGGTGGGTCGTTCTTTTTCCAATGTCTTGCTATTAAATTTTTGGCTGCGGAGAGGATCTGCGTTATCAAAAAGTCTATTTTTCTCTCAAGTCCGTCTGTCGGTTTTAGTAAGAGCACTGTTTCTATGTCCCATGTTAGCTCTACCCCTGTTGCTTCTTCTATTAGGCGTCTAACTCTTCCCCAGAATAGGATGATTTTGGGGCAAGTCCACCATATATGTTTAAATGTGCCTATTTGGCCGCAGTTACGCCAACACATTGGGGAGGTTAGCGGGAAAAAGGAGTGGAGGCGGGCTGGTGTGTAATACCATCTGTGTAGGACTTTCAGGTTGGTTTCTCTGATTAGGGAACATCGGGAAGCTTTAGCTGTCCTTTCGTGGATTTCTGCCCAGTCCTCTTCCTCTAGGGAGTTTCCTATGTCGTGTTCCCAGTCTAGTATGTTTTTGCTTGTTTGGTCGTCATATTGTTTTAAAAGTACCTGATAGAGTTGGGCAATCGTTCCTTTATTGTAGTGACCTCTTTGGTATAGGCTCTCAAAGTTGGTGAGTGGCCTATTCCAGGTGTCGTTTGGTTGGATTGAGGAAACATAGTGGGCCAGTTGTATGTATTGGAATATTTGTGTGGTTGGGATGTTATATTCCTCTCTTATTCCCATGAATGATTTAACTTTCCCTCCCTGTTGCATGTCTCCTAACCTAGAGAGCCCTTTCTCATCCCATTGCTTAAAGATATTTGAGTTGTGAGCTGGTGTAAATTCGGGATTGGCTCCAATGGGTGTTAGGGGTGAGGGAATGGAGGAGATTTGCCTGTGTTTGCAGTTTTTATCCCAGATGTCTAGAGAGTGCAGTAAGACTGGGTGGGCTCTATAGGCTGTTTGTCTGTTCCCCTTTTTTACCCATAGAAGAGACGCTAACTCCTTTGTCCCTGCTTCCACTCTCTCTATATCCACCCACGGCTTTTTCCCTGGGGTTGCGGACCAATAGATTAGCGGACTTAGTCTAGCCGCTTCATAGTACTTTGTTAAGTCTGGTTGACCCAGGCCTCCTCTTGCCTGGGAGAGAGCCATCAGTGTCTTCTTTATCCTAGGTTTTCTGCCGTTCCATATAAATTTGGTTATCTCTTTTTCCAAGTCTCTTATTACATAGGCTGGAACCGTGACGGGGAGCACTTGGAATAGGTAAAGTATTCTAGGTAATAAGTTCATTTTCACTGATATTATTTTACCCGTCCATGATATCTGGTATCTTGACCAAGATTCCAGGTCTTTTTTCAGGTTTTTAATAAGATTCGGGTAATTTGCTCTGTACATATTATCATATGTTCTCGTAATGTATATTCCTAGGTATCTCATCTTGTCTGACATCCATTTTATTGGGAATTTTTTCCTTAGTGCGCTTTCTAGTTCTGGAGGTATGTGCAGGCCTATAGCCTCTGATTTTGTGTTGTTCACTTTAAAGTTTGAGAGTGTGCCAAATTCGTCTAGCGTGTCGAATAGGTTTTTTAATGAGGTATCCAGGTTAGTCAGAGAGAGTAAAGTGTCATCCGCAAATAGCGACACTTTATATATGTTGTTTCCTATAGGGACACCCTCTATCCCTTGGTTCTCTCGTATTCTTGAGGCTAATACCTCTATGCACAAAGCGAATAGCATTGGGGAGAGTGGGCACCCTTGCCTGGTACCGTTAGAGACTGCGAATGGTTCTGATGTGTAACCTGAGGTGCGAACTGTAGCTATTGGGTTGGAATATAGCGCTTTAATGCCTTTAATAAAGTTTACATGTAGGCCCATCTCTCTGAATACCCGGAACATAAAGGGCCAGGCCACCCGGTCAAAAGCTTTCTCAGCGTCTAACCCTAGAATCAGGGTAGGGCGTTGGTTTTTGTTACTGTTGTGGATAATGTTAATTACTCTCCTGATGTTATCAGAGGCCTGCCGTTCTGGGGTGAATCCCACTTGGTCAGGGTGTACCAAGGAATTTAATACTCTGTTCAACCTGGTTGCTAGAATTTTGGCGAATAGTTTTATGTCTGTATTTATCAGAGAGATGGGCCTATAACTGGAACATAACGTCGGGTCTTTTCCTTCCTTTGGTATTACAATGATAGAGGCCTTTAGGGACTCTTTTGGTGGTGCTTCTCCGTCTAGGATCTTATTGAACCAGCGGATCAGATATGGCTTCAACGTGTGTTCGAATTTCTTATAATAGAAGTTAGTGAACCCGTCTGGGCCCGGGGCTTTGGAGTTCTTGAGGGATTTAATGGCTGCTGAGACCTCCTCTGCTGTTATCGGGGTTCCTAATTGGGCTGATTCTGACTCGTCTAGTTTGGATAGCTTTGTGTTTTTTATATATTCGTCTAACTTTGCTTCGAACCTCTTGTTGGCTTTATCGGGGTTTGTCAAGTTGTATAAGTTACTATAATACTGGACAAACTCTTTATTGATTTCAACCGGATTGTGTGTTAGGCGGTCTTGTTTGGTTTTTATGCTGTATATATTGAGGTTTGCTGTTTTATTGCGGAGTTTTGCCGCCAATTGCCTGTCTGCCTTATTGCTTTTTTCGTAAAAGATCTGGTTTGTCCATCTCATTGCTTTTTCAGTATCTTCAATCAGTATATTTTTAAGCTCCAATCTATCCTTGTCTATCTCTGCTCTAACTTTGTCCGTTGGGGTTTGTTGGTAGGTCTCCTCATTTTCTCTAATACTATTGTTTAGCTTATTTATCTTTTTGTTTTTCTCCTTTTTCCTATGGGGGGCAATACTGATTATCTTGCCTCTGAGCGTAGCTTTATGCGCCGCCCATAGTGTACAGTCGCTGATTTGCCCGTTGTCATTTATTGCGAAGTAGTCCCGTATAGCCTTTCCTATAGCTTTTTTAGTGTCTGGTAGCCTGAGCAGTAGGTCGTTCATTCGCCATTGTGTGCCCGTCGGTCTTTGGTGCATGTCTCTTATGATTAGTGTAACCGGGGCGTGGTCTGACCATGTTATATTGTCTATTTCTGCCTTTATTATCCTCTCTGTCAGTTCACTAGATACAAGTATATAATCAATGCGGGTGTATTGTTTATGCGGGGGTGAGTAGAAGGTAAACCCTTTGGTTATGGGGTTCATTAGCCTCCATGCGTCGACAAGCCCACCCAGTCTTATGCTTTGTTTTAGAGCGGTTGAGCTATTCCGTCTCCGGTATTGCTCTTTGCCCTTGAGCTTCGCCTGGTCTTTATTGCAGTCTATAACGGTGTTAAGATCCCCTCCAATTATTAAGTAACCCTTCTTATATTGGCTTATCGTCTCGAAGGCCTCATTAATATAGCTTTCTTGGTCTGTGTTGGGGGCATATAGGCTTACAAGTGTTAGTTCTGTCGTGCCTAATTTACCGGATACAATTAGCAGTCGCCCGGTCTTGTCTCTCTTTATTTTTTCTACTGCAAAGGGGATGCTAGTTCTAATCAGGATGGCTACTCCCGCTTTTTTGTCTGTGGCTGGTGAGTGATAAATTTGGTTAAAATTTTTGTCTTTTAACCTAATAGTGTCTGCTCTGTTCAGGTGTGTTTCTTGAATCATATGTATGTCACTTTGTCTGTTTTTGAGGTCTCTGAACAATAGTCTCCTTTTCATGGGAGAGTTCAGTCCTCTGACATTCTGCGTTGTTATTTTTAGTACTTTAGCCATATGTTGATTTAAAATTTCGTGCGCGAGTGTTTGCCGGAGGGAGCTTGTTGTTAGGGGATGCCCCGTGGTGGTTTTTCGGGTTGCGGGACCTTATCCCAACTAATGTTTTGGTTGTGCCAAGTTGTGTGCATTTAGGTGTACTCCAGTGTGGATGAACTGGGGAGAACATTGGGGGTGAACAAAAATAACCTTGGGGGTTTTTAACGTGGGGTGGGGTGGTGCCCTCTGGTGCTTTGGGCCTTTGACTCTGCGTTTGGGGTGTCGGGGACATGCAGGGTCAAGAAAAAAGGGGGAAAGTGTGTGTGGGGTGCAATGTGGTACTTGCAGTCTGGAGAGTATGGTTTGTAGTCTGTAAACTGTAGTCAGCTCCGTTTGGAATTCCGACGGCTAGTCGTGTTGTTGATCAACCTTCTTTTCTGCTATGACTGACTGGAACTAAAACACAGATGTGGTGGGGGGGAATACAACAATCAAACTTCTGGGTCAAACATGTTAAACAGTTTTAAACACAGTAAATAGAAAAATAAATAAAAAATAAGAGCAGAATTTCCTTTCTCTCCCTTTTCCTTCAACTATCTGAGCTAGATCAAATCTATAGAGGCTTAATAATGGCTTAAACCTTGTGCTCTCAGTTAGCTAGTTATACTGTGTTTTTTCCTTTTTCTTTTCTTTTACCCTTCCCTTTTATAAAACCTTTTTCCCCTCCCTCCTCCCGCTCCCGTTAGTTCGTGTCTTTGTATTTGGAACAGCATACAGTTTCGGGGCTGGGGGTTACAGTTGAGGTAGGAATGTCTCTCTTGTACTCTCGTGGTTTTGCCGTGTTCTGGTTGTTAAGCCTCAGCTCTTGGGACTTGATGGGTTATCCTGGGTTAGTTGTCACCCTGGACCACCTTTCACGCCTTGGTCGTGGAAAAGTTTTCCCTGTATCACTTCGTAATTCTTCCGGGATCTCCAGTCCTAGCGCTGCGATGAATTCTGGGCCTTCCTCTGGGGTTCGTAGGGTGGCCTGTTTGCCTTTGTTGGTGGCTTGGAGACGGAAGGGGAAGCCCCATCTATACCTGACGTCTCTGCTTCTCAGATAGCCTGTGATTTTCTTGAGTTCTCGCCTTTTGGCCATGGTTATTGGCGAGAGGTCCGGGAAAATTTGCAGTTCCGTATCCTCAAAGGAGATTTTATCTAGGTTCCTGACTTTGGTGTAGATTTCCTCTTTGGTAGAGAAGTAATGGAACCTTGTAATTACGTCTCGGGGCCCTCTGTTTTCAAATTCTCTCGGCCTGTAGATTCTATGGGCTCGGTCGAGTTCCAGCTTTGCTTCGGCGATTTCTGGGAGTATGCTCCTAAAAAGTCTATTTAGGTATGGCTTGATTTCCTCGTTAAGGACTGTCTCCGGGATGTTGCGAATTCTAAGATTGTTCCTTCGCGATCTATTCTCTGTCTCTTCCTGGGCGTCTTGAAGGCGGGAGATCTGTTTCTTCATTTGGGTTATGTCCTCATCTGTCGCCGCTTGTCCTTCGGTAACTGTCTCCATGGCCTCCTCCAGTCCCGTCGTCCGCTCCTCTACCTCTACAATCTTGGTGTGTAGGCTCTTCATTGCGGTTTGTAACTCCTCGTGAAACGCCTGTTTAATTTCTTTAACCCAGGTTTTTAGTTCTTTCCTGATATCTGGGTGCCTATCTGCTTCTGACCCTGAGTCCGAGTCTGAGCGATCTTGGGCTTGTGCGGCTTTCTCTTTGCCAGTTGGTGTGGGCGCCACGTTCCTTCTGGAGAAGAACGTGGAAGATTCTGGCTTCCCTATCTTTTTAGGGGGGGCCATGCCGTCTGTGTTCAGCTGTGGGGTATAGAGAACAATCAGGTCTGGGTCTTCCTTTTTTATATTGGTTGCTGGTTTATCTTGGATATGGGGAGCTGAGGGAGGTTCTTGTCTGTTTTTCTAGGCTCGCAGCTATCTCACATATGCACCCCCACACTTGGGCATTCAGTTAGTCCATGGGACTAGTTGCTTGGTTCTCTGTTTCGCCTCCTTGGGTGGAGGGGGGGAAGGGAAGGGGGGGGGGCGCGGGTGCGCATTCACTCCGCTCTTTGTTTGTTGTTCGTCTTTTCCTCTGTGCGAAGCTTGGGGGACTGACTTTCTCCTAGGTAGGTAGGTGAGTATGTATTGGGGCTGAGTCGGATTGGGGAGAGGGTGTGTTTGAGTAGTTTTTCCTAGGCTGTTTTCCACTTTTCAGCCTCTGAGTTTATTTGTGTGTGCTTGTACCTTTAATTCAGGTCAGCGGCGGCCATTTTGGATCCGGCTGGGACACTTCTGCGTTTCAGGCTGGAACGCATGGTTCCTCTCTCTCTCCACCTCACCGGAGCTCCCCCTTCTCCTCTCCGCTCCCACCACTGCTCTAGGTACCCTCCTGTGTCCTGCAAGCCCCTCGCCAATCTCCCCCTCGGGGGGGGGCCGCGCACCTCGGTCGGATGCAGGCAGGCTAGATATCTCACGCACCAGTCAGCGCCATTTTGCCAGCCTCGGCGGGGAAGCAGGGATGTGCCGCGTTTTCAGGAGAGGGGCTACTATTCCTTGCGGTAGGTGCCTGGATTGACCAGCCTCTGTGTCCGCGGCTGCGTCAGGGCTGCTCCCTACCTTTTGGCCGTTTGCTGCGGCTAGGATCGTCCCTTTAAATGAGCCGTGCGGTCCCGTCGGCCATCTTGGTTTCACCAGGGGAAGGGGAGCTGTGTGTGTTCCGCTCGGGTAAGGCTTTTTCTCCCCTTTTGGGGTACTGTGTGGGACCGGGGACCGGGTTAACTGCACTGGGGGCTTTTGGGCAGTCTCCTAATGGGGTTTGCCCTCGATTTTAGTGGGGTTTCTGATGGTTTCTGCAGTTATGTTTGCGGAGCTATGCAGATCTATGACCAGCTCGTTCCGCTCCTGGCCACGCCCCCCCGATACATTAAAATTTTAATACAGAGTTGTTTAAAAAAAAGTACTACTACTAGTAGCATTATACTAAAAAAATATTACAGATGCACAGTAATAGTAGTTTTTATATTTATTAGTGGTGACCATGTCCATCAATAAAATTAACTGACATCCTATTCTTCACAGTCAGGATAAAGGTTTTTGATCTTACCACACTCCTATTAGATCATTGTGGTGGGTGTCCTTTTTATTTGTAAGGTGCAGGCAAGAGTGTCTGGGATCCCACTTCTGACACAGTTACTGCACCAGCACAGCTTAGTCTAACAAAAGATGGGAGCTGGCCGGGCACGTGACGGGCATGTCGCCGAAAGTTGCATGCGCGCTCCTTGCACGTTCCCCTGACTTTCCCGCGGCTCAATAGAAAAGCGCTATGGCGCTTTCTATTGAAAGCTCCCGAGGCGCTGGAAAGCGCCCGCGAACCTTCCCGGTTCACGGCGGGGTACTGCCGCGCGGCGCCCGTGGTTTTTTTTAACCGCGGTGACGGCAGTATGAGGATAAACAGTGTCGCCACTGTAAACTTGGTGCTGGATATCTTCTTTCTTCCCTATTCTAAGAAAGTCTTACACCAGACATTATAGCATGATAAACTGTGTTGCATGTGACGATGGGAGATCCCCGAAACATTGTGCGTTTGCAATCTGCAAATAAAACAGTTTATCATGCTATAATTTCTGGTGTAAGACTTTATTAGAATAGGGCGGCAAGAAGATATCCAGCTCCGACTTTCTATTCTTAGTAAGGAGTTTTCCAAGCTGCCCCCCGCTAGCCATTTTAATACCCATTTTGATCTTTTACATCCCATAACATTCAATACCCATTGGATCTGCTCCTGACTAGCATTCTGTATGTTACTCACATGTTCAAAGAGTAGACAGAAATCCTTGTGGAAAAAGTGAAGCACAGCCGGTCCAAGAAGAAAACAATCTGGGGCTAAGCGAATGAATTAAAAATATTCTTTATTGGCGGTGCACAGCATGGTGGCGCAGGGGATATGCCTCTGACATGTTTCGCGCTGAGATAACGCTTCCTCAAAGAGTATCTGGATACAGAGGCATATCCCCTGCGCCACCATGCTGTGCACCCCCAATAAAGAATATTTTTAATTCATTCACTTAGCCCCGGATTGTTTTCTTCTTGGACCGGCTGTGCTTCACTTTTTCCACGAGGATTCCTGTCTGCATTGTATACCAGCTGGATGCACGCCTCTGGGACGGCATACAAACAACACTCATGTGAGTAAGAACTACATCATTATATCACTGGATATTCATATCTTGCTCTAAGGTTGCTGCCAGATAGAGACCTGCTGTTCACACTGATGTTCACATCCACCGGTTAGTTCAGATTAGGTTTTTGTTACACCATTGGCAGCAGTTAACCTGTTAATGAGCTCTGCAATCAAGACACTCCTAGTTGTTTGTGCTTACTTACCTATCCCAGGGTCCGCTTAAGCTTGCTTATTCACTTATGACTATCAGATCTCACACTTTGATGCACTTGGTTTGGAGGACATTCCTCCTACAGTCTCATGTTCAAAGAGTATCTTTTTGAAGGCTCTCGTTGTCATTCCTACATACAGATGTAGCCACACTTATACGTCGCTGTACGTGGTCCCATTCGGAAGTCATGAACTAACCGCAGCAATGCCGGGAGAAGCTACGACGGTCACCTTCACTACTGTAAATCTCATTTTTGCTTTTTAAGTTGTGGCTGTATCTACAGTTGCAAGGACATTGTAAGCAATATATTAGCCCTTCTGGCTCAGCAGCAAGACGCCCGGTAGACGTGCTACTCTGTGTATGCAGAGTATTGAAGAAGAGGCCAATACAGCTTCTGATGCCTTAGCAATATGACAGAATGTCAGAGCGGTGGCTATGCTGCGGTGCTACTGCATTTCCTGCTTGCACGGTGTTGAAACAACAGATGGACTTCGGCACAGGAAGCATCAACAGTCTCTGTCGTTACCCAGACAGAATCACCTGGTCAATGACAGAGAGGAAATAGCTGCAGACCAATGTGGCACTGACATAGGGTGACCGATGTCCCGGGACAGTCAAGATTTTTTATCTAATGTCTCCTGCCCCGACTATCTTCTGCTACAGCATGTCCCGATTTTACCAGGAGCAGAGAGAAAAGTAGGGTCTGCCACTGCAATTTCTCCTCCAGCCATTAGGTGGCGTTATGCTGCGCAGCTCATTCTCTGACTGGGTGCAGTGTGAGTGTGAGTGTGTGTGTGTGTGTGTGTGTGTGTGAGAGTATGATATGTGGAGGGAAGGTGGAGGGGTGAGAGAAATGGCGAGGGGAGGGGGGTTGAAGGAGAGACATGGCGAGGGGATGGGGGTGAAAGATACATGTGGAGGGGGTGAAAAAGAGACATGGCGAGGGGGTGAAAGAGAGTCTTAGGGAGGGCGGGTGAAAGAGACATGGGGAGAGAGTGAAAGAGACATGGGGAGGGGGGGTGAAGAGATATGGGGAGCCGGGGGTGAAGAGACATGGGGAGGGTGGTTGAAACAGACACGTGGATGGTGAAAGAGGCATGGAAAATGGGGGGGGTGAAAGTTCGACATGGGGAGGGAAGGGGAGGTGAAAGAGAGACATGGAGAGGGGGTGAGAGACATGGGGAGGGAATGGAGTGAAAGAGGCATGGGCGGGGTGAATAAGCGACATGGGGGGGTGAAAGAGAGACATGGAGAGGGGAGATGATAGAGAAACACGGGGAGGGGGTGCAAGAGACATAGAGAGGGGGATGAAAGAGTGCCATTGGGAGCGGGGTGAAAGAGAGACATGGGGAGATGGGTGAAAGAGAGACATGGGGAGGGAGGCGATAGAGAGACAAGGGGGGGATGAAAGAGAGACACGGGGAGGGGGGATGAAAGAAAGCTATGGGGGAGTGAAAGAAAGTCACGGGGAGGGTGGGTAGTTCTTTTTTTCTTCTTCACATATCTGGGAGATGTTGATCGGACGGCTTCTTAGGGTCAAATACGACGTGACAGACTTTATATAAGGCCTGTGACGTCACATATGACCGGCAAATGATACATCCACCAATCTGATTGGTGGATGTACCATGTGATGGCTTCCATTTTTTTTTTTTGGCTGAAATGACATCATCTTAAGTGATTGGATAATAAAAGAACTATTGGATCTCAATATAAATGTAGAAAATATGCAGGGCCAAAGCTATGACAATGCTGCAAATATACGGGGAAAGCATAATGGAGTTCAAAGACATGTTGAACATGAATCCATGTGCGTTTTATGTACCATGTAGTTCTCATTATTTGAACCCGGTGGTTAACAACGTGGCCAAACCCAATATAGGTGCCATTTAATTTTTTGGCTTAATTCAACTGTTGTATAATTTCTTCCCCAGGTCCTCCAACAGGTAGATCGTTCTTTTAAAATCCTTACCCAATTTAACACTAAAGAGAGTCTGTGAAACATTTTGGGAGCCTCGTATTGATGCAGTTAGACCAATTCGATACCATCTGGGAGCGCTCTATGTTGCATTAGTGTATATTAAAGAAGATGTGACATTTAAAAGTGAACATTGTTATGGAACAAGAGCCACATTTCTGACTCACCCCCCTCTCTCCTTTGCAGTTTCTGCCTGTCAGATTTTATTCCCAGCTGCATGGAGTCTGCAGACACATACTGTGCCTGTGTGGCTTGCAACAATGTTGCATTCCTTGCCTGCGAGTACGACATCAGTGAGCTGCTACAGCAGTTTCTGAGATACTCACCAGAATGGGCTAGTCTGCCCCCCCTCCTGTTTGTTCAGACATGGTCTGCCCCTAGACTATTCCTTTACCCACACTGCACCTCACTTCCTTTTTTCTACCCTGGAGACAGTGAGTAAAGAACCTTTCTCTGTTTATCCCCCTTGGTGAGGCCATCTCTTTTTACCGGTTCCTAACTAATAATCACCACTACACACCATCCACAAGCATCTGTATCCTGCTACCTTTTCCCAATAAAGTGGAGGAAATATTACAGGACTTGGAGTGATTTAAAAGGGAACTGTGTTAATGCTATCGGGAGCCATTCATACCAACGTGACCCTGGCTTCAGAATAGTAAAAAGAGGACCGTGTGCCTTGGGATATACACACAGAGGAGCTGCTACCCACAGCCTTTATGCTAAAGAAACAAGCAAGCAGCTTACATAGCAAATAAACAGCAGTCTCTCACCACATTGCACAAGCACGTTGCTACACAGAGCCACAAGCCTCTACACAGCAAACTACCACAGCTTTATGCAAAGACAGTGAGCAGCCTTACTTTGCTAATACTACTCAAAGGAAGCACCAAGTAGCTAAAACTGCAAACAGTCTGCAGCTTTCACAGACAACCAGTAGCTCAAACTGCACTGCAGCCTTGCAACAAACAGTGCTTCTCTTACAATTCCTAACTGCCTTTTTCTCTGTCTGAGTCCACCCGCTGCTCAGCCCCACAGTGAGGAGCCAACGGACACCTGTAAGTACAGCTACCCCAATGCTGCACGCTGCAGGACACCGCTCGGCATCATCTGAGACAGACGCCCATCGCTGACAAGGTAAAAGACCGCACGCCACACGCACTGGCAAAGGCCTACACACACCTACAGCATGGCAGAACTCAGAGCCTCACCAGACATCACGCAGGAAAGCGATCTCTCAGACACAGAGACCGCTGCGCAGCTACAACAGGCGCAGGCAGGCGCAAGGCCCAAACGGACAGTCACACTGACACAAAAGGGCCGCGAAAAATATGAGACTGACATTGAAGCGCACAGCGCTAAATTGGAGTTGGCCTGGGAAACAACCGCACTTGGGGTATGCAATGTCGCCGGCGCTGGCAATTCTGTGCAACAGCTCGAGCAGGCAACAACTCAATTAAAGATAGATCACGCACGCTACCAAAGACTGTCAGAAGCATACGTCACTTACCTGGCCAGGGCTAACACCGGTGAAAGCCTGCAAGAAAGGGACTTACAGCTCAATATTGACTTGACACGTGACAGCCGCGTGCGAACCTCTATCACGGAAGCCGAGAGTAAGAGGAAAGACCTTTTGCTGGAAACCGCATCGCAGCGCTCAAGCACATCCAGGCATTCCTCAAGGTCAGCAAGATCAGCGCAATCTAATGCGCCCAGCGCAAGCACAAACGCTACCAAGGCGCGAGCCGCCACAGAGGCCGCACGTGCCAGGGCCGAATATAGTCGCAGAGAGGCAGCCGTAAGGGCAGAAAAAGCGCGCATAGAAGAGGAGGAGCAGAATGCCACTGCTACCGCTGCCGCTGCAAATGCCGCCGCCGCTGCTACCGCTGCCGCCGCTGCCAATGCCGCCACTGCGCGTAGGAAAGCCGAATTTGATGCGGAACTAGAGGCGCTTAATCAAGAGAAGGAAGCCGCCGCCGCCATAGCCCAAGCTGAAGTCCTAGAAGCAGCCGTGCAACAGGATGGCGGGGAGCAACCCTACAGACGGATTGCCTCAGAGGATCCAGTCCAACGCACTGAAGACTACGTCAGGAGCCTCTTCAGTGTGAACACCAGCGCACCATCTCAACACGGATGGAGCGACTCCACAGATACCGAAGACTCGCTAGGACCACGAGGAGAAGACGCTGCTCCATCAATGGCACATGCTGCCTGGGATAGCCACAGCCGCAACAGTGATCCACACGCCAGCGCGCACACGGATGCACCACAACAGGCTCGCAATCCAGGTACACCCACGCGGGAGAAAACAGCCCCTCACACTGGCCAGCAGTCATCACGCGTCCATGCCAAGGAAGAGGCGACCGCACGGACCCTCCCAGCAACTACTTCAGAACGGGACAAACGCGCCGATGTCTCAGGTCTGACAGACATAGCCAAGTACATGATCCGGCGCGACTTGGTGCACGCAGGACTCATCAGCTTCGACGACCGCCCTGAGAACTACCGGACGTGGAAGTTCACGTTCAAAGACGCAATCGACAGCTTGGACTTCTCAGCAAGGGAAGAGCTCAACCTGTTAGTCAAGTTCCTGGGGAACGTATCCAGGGAGCAAGCGCAGAGACTTCGGACGGCAAACGCGCATCAACCCCAAGTAGGTCTTGACCTAGTGTGGGAAAGGCTAGAAGAGTCCTATGGCAGCCCCGAAGCAGTCGAGGATTCACTCTTCAAAAGAATCGAGAGCTTCCCCAAGATCACGAATAAAGACTACTCGAAGTTACGAGATCTTGGAGACCTGCTGCAAGAACTGGAGTCCGCAAGGAAAGACCATTCCTTAATAGGTCTCAACGCCCTAGATTCAGCTCGTGGAGTGAGACCCATCCTGGAGAAGCTACCCTTCAACCTCCAAGAAAGGTGGCTTTCACAAGGTTCCAAATACAAAAGGGAGAAGCAGGTTGTCTTCCCCCCATTCTCATTCTTCGTGAGCTTCATCCGCGAAGCGGCAAGGACAAGAAACGACCCCAGCTTCATCTTAGGGGCGCAAACCACATCCAGCGCCAGCCACCCGAGGAACGAAAGGTCAACAGCAAGGTACAAGGACTCCAGAACACCCATCTCGGTCCACAGGACGGACGTGCCCCCTATGACCCACGCGAGTCCCAGCCAGATGGTCGACAGGGACAAAAAACCAAGGGACCTTAACAAAGAATGCCCTATCCACAAAAGGCCGCATCCACTTAACAAGTGCTTCGGATTCAGGATGAAACCCATAGAGGAGCGAAAGAACCTACTCAGGGAATGGGGAGCCTGTTTCAAATGTTGTGCTTCCACAACTCATTTATTCAAGGACTGCAAAAAAGCTATGAAATGCACAGAGTGCGATAGCGACAGGCACATAGCCGCTCTACACCCGGAAGCTATGAAGCCCAAAGCAAGCAAAGCCCCTAACCCTCCGACAAAGCAGGGCGGGGAGGAAGAAGTGGGAGACACACCCCCCCCCGACGTCAGTAGCATCCAAATGCACAGAAGTATGCGGAGAAGGAAACGACGGTAGATCTTGCTCTAAAATATGTCTGGTAGCAGTGCACCCAGAGGGACAACCCCAAAGAGCCAAACGGATGTATGCAATCATCGACGACCAGAGCAACCGATCGCTGGTCAGGTCAGAATTCTTCGATATGTTCGACATACAAGACAGTACTTCTCCTTACACTCTCAGAACGTGCGCAGGGCGAATGGAGACTACAGGGAGAAGAGTGAATGGCTACACCATATGCTCAATAGACGGCAAAGTGAGCATGCCCCTTCCCACACTCATCGAGTGCAATCACATGGCAGAAGATAGGACTGAGATCCCCACGCCAGACGTGGCGCGACACCATCCCCATCTAAAAACCATTGCCGATCATATCCCACCACTAGACGAAGATGACCAGATCCTGCTGCTATTTGGCAGAGACATCATGAGAGCACACAAGATCCGCGATCAGCGAAATGGGGACCACAACGGCCCAAGCGCTCAAAGGCTCGATCTAGGATGGCTGGTAGTTGGAGAAGTATGCATAGACAGGATACGAGGACCCGACAACGTAGGCGCCCTACGGACGAACTTGTTGGAGAACGGTCGTATATCCCACTTCAAACCGTGTCCGAACCACTTTCAGGTCCACGAGAAGCCCGAGACCAAAAGGAACTATGGAGACGCGCCTGTGGCAAGAAAATACCCCAACAACCTAGGGAGTACAGTGTTCCAGACCACAAAGGACGACGACAAACAGGCGCCATCAATGGAAGACAAAGAATTCTTGAGGTTGATGGATAAGGAGCTCTTCAAGGACGAATTGGGCAGTTGGGTGGCCCCACTACCTTTCCGCTCGCCAAGAAGACGCCTCCCAAACAACAGAGACCATGCTATGTCTAGGCTCGCTTCGCTCCGCCGTAACCTACAAAGGAAACCGGAGACCAAGGAACACTTTGTGGCCTTCATGCAAAAAATCTTCCACAGTGGCCATGCAGAGTCGGCGCCCCCACTGAAAGAAGGTGAAGAATGCTGGTACCTCCCATCGTTTGGCGTCTACCACCCCCAGAAACCTGGCCAAATCCGAGTGGTATTCGACTCCAGCGCTCAGCATCAGGGAGTCTCCCTAAACGATGTTCTCCTCACCGGGCCGGATCTGACGAACAGTCTTCTGGGAGTGCTGATCCGCTTCCGCAAGGAACCTATCGCCGTAACCGCAGACATTCAACAGATGTTCCACTGCTTCCTTGTGCGAGAAGACAACCGTAACTACCTAAGATTCCTGTGGTACCAAGATGACGACATAGAAAAGGAAATCACGGAGTACCGCATGAAAGTACATGTCTTCGGGAACAGCCCATCACCTGCAGTGGCAGCCTACGGCCTCAGAAGAACGGCCCAAGACGGAGAAGCAGAGTTCGGGAAAGACGCCAGGAGCTTCGTCGAAAGAGACTTCTATGTGGATGACGGATTAAAATCAGTTCCCACCGAAGAAGAAGCCGTAGATCTACTCAAGAGGACACAAAAGATGTTAGCAAAGGCCAACCTAAGGTTGCACAAAATAGCTTCCAACAGTGCCACAGTGATGAAGGCGTTCCACGCAGATGATCAAGCACCAGATCTCAAGAATTTGGATCTGGGGACCGACACGCCTCCCATACAGCGGAGCCTGGGGATAAGCTGGAATCTTAAAACAGACACCTTTACATTCCAGGTAGCCATCGAAGAAAAACCCTTCACACGTCGCGGAGTCCTGTCCACCGTTAACAGTCTCTACGACCCGCTAGGATTCGTGGCTCCTGTCACTATACAAGGGAAGTCTCTCCTCAGAGAAATGTCCTTCGAAAAACAGGAATGGGACACCCCACTACCTCCAGAAAAACGGAAAGAGTGGGAAACGTGGAAACACTCCTTGAAGGCCCTCGAGCAACTTCAAATCCCACGCCCCTATTCACCTATATCTCTCACCGCCGCACACAGCAAAGAGCTTTGCGTGTTCTCAGATGCCTCCACCAAAGCTATAGCAGCGGTGGCCTACCTAAAAACCACGGACGTGGATGGAAGTTGCCACATCAGGTTCATCCTTGGCAAAGCTAAGCTGGCGCCACAACCCGACCATACTATACCCAGACTAGAGCTGTGTGGTGCAGTGTTAGCAGTAGAACTGGCGGAGCTTATCGAGAATGAGATGGACAGCAAACCAGATGCCGTCAAACTCTACACAGATAGCAAGGTGGTGCTGGGATACATATACAACAAGAAGAGGAGATTCTACGTATACGTAGCTAACCGTGTAGAAAGAATCAGGAAATCAACTCAACCAGAACAATGGCACCACGTGCCCACAGATCAAAATCCCGCAGATCATGCCACCAGATCAGTACCCGCATCTCAACTGCAGAATACGTCGTGGCTCACAGGACCAACGTTTCTTGCGCAGCCTGCGGAAACGCTACCAACCCCAGTTGGCGATTTTGAACTCGTGGATCCCGAAAAGGATACGGAGATAAGGCCCCCACAAGTATCCGTGGTACTCACCAACGTATAGCACAAAAACGCATTCGGATCACACCGATTCCAACGCTTCTCAAGATGGACGGCCCTTCTGCGAGCAGTAGCCCATCTCGGGCATATAGCCTCCACCTTCCGCCAGACACCAGATGGTAAAACTACCGGCTGCCACGGCTGGCACATCTGCAAAGAGCTGCGCACCGTAGAGGAAATTACAAAGGCTAAGGAAACTGTTCTTGGTCATGTTCAAAGAGAAACTTATGCGGAAGAGATCAATTGCATTCGCGGAAAGAAGAGTGTTCACAAAAACAGTCCACTTTGGAAGTTGAATCCCTTTATCGACAACGACGGCCTCATGAGAGTAGGAGGCCGCCTCAATAAGTCCCAACTGAGCAGGGAGGAAAGCAACCCTCTCATCATCCCTGGCCGGCATCACATCGCCACTTTGTTGGTGCGCCACTACCACGAACAAGTCATGCATCAGGGACAACACTTCACTGAAGGCGCTATTAGGGCGGCGGGCATTTGGGTCGTTGGCATGAAAAGGTGCGTGGCCAGTAATCTCCACAAATGTGTTAGGTGCCGAATGCTGAGAGGCAAAAGCCAAGACCAAAGGATGGCGGATCTACCTATCGACAGACTTAATACAGAACCCCCTTTTACCTATGTAGGACTCGATGTATTTGGGCCCTGGATGATCATCTCATGTAGAACTAGAGGCGGGCTAGCAAACAGCAAACGATGGGCGGTACTCTTCACCTGCATGAGCACACGAGCTATACACATCGAGGTTATAGAATCTATGGATGCTTCAAGCTTCATAAATGCCCTCAGAAGGTTCTTTGCCGTCAGAGGACCAGTTAAACAAATACGCTCCGATTGTGGTACCAATTTCGTTGGGGCATGCAAGGAATTACAAATAAACACTAAGGACAATAGAGACAATAGTATCCAAAGATACCTGCGCGACCAAGAGCTGCGCACACACCTGGCTTCCCTTACTGGAAGGCCTGGCCAAAGGACTTTGATGCCAGTGGTACCGGCCGGTATCACATTGTTATGGAAATATGGACCTTTGCAGTATATCGTTATGTTGTATGTATTGCACATATGTTCCACATAGCTTGTTATATAGTGGTATCTACAGATACCAGACGGGGAGTGTTATGGAACAAGAGCCACATTTCTGACTCACCCCCCTCTCTCCTTTGCAGTTTCTGCCTGTCAGATTTTATTCCCAGCTGCATGGAGTCTGCAGACACATACTGTGCCTGTGTGGCTTGCAACAATGTTGCATTCCTTGCCTGCGAGCACGACATCAGTGAGCTGCTACAGCAGTTTCTGAGATCCTCACCAGAATGGGCTAGTCTGCCCCCCCTCCTGTTTGTTCAGACATGGTCTGCCCCTAGACTATTCCTTTACCCACACTGCACCTCACTTCCTTTTTTCCACCCTGGAGACAGTGAGTAAAGAACCCCTTCTCTGTTTCTCCCCCTTGGTGAGGCCATCTCTTTTTACCGGTTCCTAACTAATAATCACCACTACACACCATCCACAAGCATCTGTATCCTGCTACCTTTTCCCAATAAAGTGGAGGAAATATTACAGGACTTGGAGTGATTTAAAAGGGAACTGTGTTAATGCTATCGGGAGCCATTCATACCAACGTGACCCTGGCTTCAGAATAAACATCATGGCCCCCAGAGTAGAGCTACAAACTATGACAAAGTCCAAAGACCAAACCTGTGGCTCCAAAAAACAATCCCAACAGAAGATTTTGGGCCCTGTTTGTTTAAATCAAAAACACTACAGAAATGTCCAATCCTTTGGTTCATAAATAGAAAGGTATCATTACCAACTCCACTTATAAATGGTGTAAATGATCAGTCTTAGGGTTTACAGTATATACATGTAGAAAAGATGGCATCTGGCTGGTTCTGCTCTGTTATTGAGCTATCACAAATCAGCTGTAAATGTTCACATGGAATGGCACCTAGTTAACTTCTTAAATCAATAACTGTAGACTTGCTAGTCCCTTATATCATAGACGGAATCCTCAATAATAACAAAGTGGAGATTCACGGTTATGAAAGGGTTCATCAGTTCAATCCTGCTCCTGTGGGTTGCTGCAGGACACCTTTTGGTGTTCTGTTCGCTAGGTAGATAGTACAAAGTGAAAAATGTGCGATGCACAACCGGAACGAAAAAATAAATGAACTGGAGTGAGGGTACAGCAACTACACAATTTGCTTTTAATAACTCATCTAATCAAATGACCGGCATCAAAACGTGCGCGCACGGAGGTTTTCAAACACCTCTATGGAGCATGATCCCACCCCCCGTTCGCGTCACGCGTCACTCACGCGCGGCGCGCTTACGCGACAATCGTGCACCGCTCCCCAGCTGCGAGACAACACCCGTAACAATGCCCACCTGTCTCCTGCGCTCTGTGTCCACTCACAGCTCCCGCGGGGGCCGCACCTTCGTTCCGCCTCTCACTCTCATTGCTTCAGTCCTCCTATTTAATCTCTGCTTGTTCAGTCACACAATGCTGAGCATAGACCATAGTAGCCTTGTGTTCCTACATTCCTGCTTTGCCTTGCCTTGTGCCTTGCCTCTCTTGCTTTCAGTTTGACCTCACGTGTACCGACCCGGCTAGGATCTTGGACCCTCTCTGTATAACGACCCCGGCTTCCCCTCGATTACCTGCATCTCTCCATCCCTGACCACGGCTATAGGACATTCTACTAACGCACCGGCTCCAACCCTCGACCTCGGCACAACGGACATCTACCATTCTACTGGCTCCTCCCCACAACCGCGGCAAGTATCTGGACTACCCTCTCTCTCCAACCCCGACCCGGCTACACTGACAATCCAGGTATGCCTCCACTGCTGCAGGTGCGCATTTTCTACTTTCCCACCTCAGTACCGGGGGTCCGCCTTGTTCGTGGTGAGCGCAAGCGTTACAATTAGAGAGGGTTGGGGTTCCTTACAATGCATCTGATCTCAGATGCACTATTAGAGAGGGTTAGGGTTCCTCAGAATTTCACAATATAATTATAAGTTTCCTTAACCAAAAGAAGGCTTAAAACCACTGGTCAATACCACCTATACCACCTGTGTTGTGATTTACAGAACCCGCTTTGTTTGGTGTGTCTCTTTTTTGAACAATTAGTACAGATATGCAAGTGAAGTGAGCATTTATTCTCTGCCAATAAATGTGTATAGGTTTACGTAACATGCGGGCTTCCTCTGGACTGTTCTGTTTTTCAAACACACTGATATGAATAGCAATATGGGGAGATCAATATTGTAGACATGCTTTCCCTTAGCAACAAGATGCAATAGTAATAGATTATTATGTAATGAGAGAACAAAAAGATGGAACCGGGCGCTTCTAACTATGAAATAACTGAAGTGAATTAGTGGTAAAAAATAACCAATAACACACCCTCAGCAGTGGGAGCAAGCCCGGAGTGTGGTATAGCGTTGCTGGGCCTGTTGAAAGAGTAGTTAGTGATACTTGCAACGTCTTTAGTAGTATGCGTAGGGATAGTTGTGTCCGTGTGCCAATGTCCAAGGGTTCCAGAGGGTAGAGTCGTCGGCGTACAAAGCCAGGTCCAAGGGTTCCAGAGAGCAGCGTGGTCGAGAGCGCAGCAAGGTTCAAAGGGATACACAGAGCAGAATAGTCCAGAGTAAGCAGGGTCAAAGCCAGGGAAATCCAAAGGAGAAACACAGGAGCAGGATACCGCAGGGACACAGAGGGAGCACAGCATAGGTCAGCACACAGGGAAACAGGAACTATGCAGAGCGAGGAAGAAGTGGACAGACAGGGATTATCATACTGCTCCCTTGTAGCTATTAATTCAAGCTCCCACATTTTATCTGTCAGGCTTCTTGCATTAGCAAGCATGCATTTAAGTTTTTTTTCAGCCTGTACTATTATCTTATCTGCTCCTTCCTTTCTGCTCCCCCCGTTCGCGTCACGTGTCACTCACGCGCGGCGCGCTCACGGGACGATCGTGCACCACTCCCCAGCTGCGACACAACACCCGTAACAATGCCCACCTGTCTCCTGCGCTCTGCGTCCAATCACAACTCCCGCGGGGGCTACACCTCCGTTCCGCCTCTCACTTTCATTGCTCCAGTCCTCCTATTTAATCTCTGCTTGCTCAGTTACACATTGCTGAGCATAGACCATAGTAGCCTTGTATTCCTACATTCCTGCTTTGCTTTGCCTTGTGCCTTGCCTCTCTTGCTTTCAGTTTGATCTCATGTGTACCGACCCGGCTAGACTCTTGGACGCTCTCTGTATAACGACCCCAGCTTGCCCTCGACTACCTGCATCTCTCCATCCCTGACCACGGATATAGGACATTCTTTTAACCCAACAGCTCCAACCCTCGACCTCGGCACAACGGACATCTACCGTTACTGGCTCCTCCTCATGACCGCGGCAAGTATCTGGACTACCCTCTCTCTCCAACCCCGACCCGGCTACGCTGACAATCCAGGCGTGCCTCCACTGCTGTGGGTGCGCAGTTTCTACTTTCCCACCTCAGTACCGGGGGTCCGCCTTGTTCGTGGTGAGTGCAAGGGTCACAATTAGAGAGGGTTGGGGTTCCTTACAATGCATCTGATCTCAGACGCGCTATTAGAGAAAGTTGGGATTCCTTACAATGCAGATTTCAGACGCGCTGTAATAGAGGGTTGGGGCTCCTTACAATGTATTTGATCAATGCATTGTAAGGAACCCCAACCCTCTCTAGTGTCTCCATCAGTGCCAACAGTGTCAGTGGCCATGTGAGACCCCACCCTCTTCTTCTAACACATTTCTTCACCCTCTCACCCTCTTTTTCTGCTCCCTCTCTATTGCTCCCCCCTCTATTTCCCTATTTCTCCTCCCCTTCTATTTTCTGCCCCCTTTTCACACCTCCCTCCTCAATTTATTTCTCTTCCCCCTGTCTCACTCTTCCCCTCCCCTCTCTCTTCTTCTCCTCTCTCTTTCCCAATCTTACACTCTTCCCCCCCATCTCTATCTTTTTATTTCTCACACTTCCACTCACTCCCCCACCACCCCCTCTCTCTCTTTCTCCCTCCCTCTCGCTCACTCCAACATCTCTCACACTCTCCCTTCCCCTCAGCTATCACTCAATGTCACCCTATTTTCACTCAATCTCCCCCTCCTCACACTGAACCCACTGACAACACACACAATCCCCCCTTACACACACACACACAATTCTGCCCCCAAAACACACACACTATTACAATTACACACAATTCCTCCTTCCGGCATGGACCGGTGAGGATCGGTGCAGCAGAGGCCTGGCAGAAATCGGAGGCCAAGCAACCATATGCAGAAGTTGGGCCCGACCTCTGGCCAATTTTTAACTAAGTGGGGGAGTGAGAGGATGAGGGGGAGACATGAGAGGATGAGGAGGGGGGGGCGAGAGGATGAGGAGGTGGGGAGTGAGAGGATGAGGAGCGCAGGGGTTAGTGAGAGGATAAGCAGGGGGGGTGAGAGGATGAGGAGGGGGGAGTGAGAGGATAAGGGGAGGGGGAGGATGAGCAGAGGGGGAGGATGAGGAGAGGGGATTGAGAGAATGAGGAGTGGGGAGTGAGAAGATGAGCAGGGGAGGAGAGAGAGGATGAGCAGGAGAGAAGTGAGAGGATGAGGAGGGGGAGTAAGAGGATGGGCAGGGGTGAGTGAGAGGATGAGGATGAGTGAGTGAGAGGATGAGGAGTGCGGAGTGAGGATGAGGAAGGTGAGTAAGAGAATAAGGAGGGGGAATGAGAGGATGAGGAGGAGTAGAGGATGAGGAGAGGGAGGGGAGAGAGGATAAGGATAGGGGTGAGAGGAGGAGGGGTGGGTGAGAGGATGAGCAGGGGGAGTGACAGGATAAGGGGGTGAGAGGAGATGGGGGGGTGAGAGGATGAGGAGGGGGTGAATGAGAGAATGAGAAGGGGGCGAGAGGCTGAGGAGAGGTGGGTGAGAGGATGGGGAGTAAGAGAATGAGGGGATTGGGAGGTTCAGCAGGGGGAGTGAGAGGATGAGGAGGGGGGGAGTGAGAGGATGAGGAGGGGGTGAGTGAGAGGATGAGGAGGGGGTGAGAGGATGAGGAGAGGAGGGTGAGAGGATGAGGAGGGGGAGTCAGAGGATGAGGGGAGTGAGAGGTTCAGCAGGGGGGATTGAGAGGATGAGGAGAGGGGAGTGAGAGGATGAGGAGGTGGTGAGTGAGAGGATGAGGAGGGGGTGAGAGGATGAGGGGAGGGGTGGGTGAGAGGATGAGGATGAGGAGGGTGAGTGAGAGGATGAGGAGGGGGTGAGGAGAGGACGAGGAGGGGGGAGTGATACAACGAGGAGTGAGAGGATGAGGATGCATGGAGAGATGATGAGGAGGGGGATGATGAGGAGGGGCAGAGAGGTTGTGGAGGATGTGGAGAGGATGAGGAGAGTTGGGGGGAGTGGAAGGGGAGTGAGAGAATGAAGGGTGAAGCAAGAGAATGAGGAGGGGTGAGTGAGAGGAGGACGGGAGAGAGAGGAGGAGGAGGGGGGAGTGAGAGGATGAGAAAGGGGAGCAAGAAGATGAGGAGGGGGGAGTGAGAGGATGAGGAGGGGAGAAGTGAGAGGATGAGGAGGGGTGAGTTAGAGGATGAAGGGTGAGTTAGAGGATGAAGGGGGAGTGAGAGGATGAGGAGGCTGAGTGAGAGGATGAGAAGGGGGGTGAAAGGATGAGGAAGGGGGAGTGAGAGGAGAACGGGGAGAGAGGATGAGTAGGGGGCAGTGAGAGCAGGGGGAGAAGCGAGAGGATGAGGAGGGGTGAGTTAGAGGAGGAGGCGTGAGTTAGAGGATATGGGGTGTTAGAGAATTAGGGGGAATAGGTAGGATGAGGAGGGGGAGTGAGAGAATGAGGACTGGGAGTGAGAGGATGAGGAGGTAGGAGTGAGAGGATGAGGAGGGAGGAGTGAGAGGATGAGGAGGGAGGAGTGAGAGGATGAGGAGGGGGGAGTAAGAGGATGAGGAGGTAGGAGTGAAAGGATGAGGACTGGGAGTGAGAGGAGGGGGAGTGAGATGATAAGGATGGGGAGTGAGAGGATGATGGGGGAGTAAGAGGATGAGGAGGTAGGAGTGAGAGGATGAGGAGGGAGGAGTGAGAGGATGAGGAGGGGGAGTAAGAGGATGAGGAGGTAGGAGTGAGAGGATGAGGAGGGGGAGTGAGGATGAGGAGGGGGAGAGAGAGGATGAGGAGGGGGAGTGAGAGGATGAGGAGGGAGAGGATGAGGAGGGAGAAGTGAGAGGATGAGGAGAGGATGAGGAGGGGAGGCGTGAGAGGATGAGGAGAAAGAAGTAAGAGGACGAGGAGAGGATGAGGAGGGGAGGTGTGAGAGGATGAGGAGGGGTGAGTGAGAAGAAGAGGGAGTGAGAGGATGAGGATGGGGAGTTAGAGGATGAGGAGGCCAGAGTGAGAGGATGAGGAGGGGGTAGTGCGAGGATGAGGAGGGGGAGTGCGAGAATGAGATGGGGGAGTGAGAGGATGAGGATGAGGAGTGAGAGGATGAGGTGGGGGGAGTGAGAGGATGAGGAGGGGGGAGTGAGAGGATCAGGGGGGAGTGAGAGGATGAGAAGGGGGAGTGAGAGGATGAGAAGAGGAGGAAGGGGAGAGTGAGAGGATGAGGGGGGAGTGAGAGGATGAGGAGGGAGTGAGAGGATGAGGAGGGGGAGTGAGAGGATGAGGCGGGGTGAGAAGATGAGAGGGTGAGAAGATGAGAGGGTGAGAAGATGAGGAGGGGGGTGTGAGGATGAGGAGGGAGTGAGAGGATGAGGACAGTGAGAGAGGATGGGTGGGTGAGAGAATGAGGAGGGGGGGTGTGAGAGGAGGATGAGGATGGGGGAGTGAGAGGAGGAGGAGAGGGAAGTGTGAGGATGAGGAGGGGGAGTGCGAGGATCAGGAGGGGGGAGTGAGAGGATAAGATGGAGGAGTTAGAGGATGAGTATGGGGAGTGAGAGGATGAGGAGAGGAGAGGGGAGTGCAAGGATGAGGAGGGGGGAGTGAGAGGATGAGAAAGGGGAGTGAGAGGATGAGAAGGGGGAGTGAGAGGATGAGGGGGTGAACATGCGAGAAGGACTTACAGAAGAGCAAAATCTAGAACAGGGGGGCGCAAACTTTTTTCCCTGCGCCCCCCTACCGGCGGTCCCCTCACTCCCGCGCCCCCCCTAACCCCCACTCACCTGCGCTCCGGCGTCATGATGTCACGTTGCCCTAGTAACGTGACGTCACATGACCTCACAGCGTCATTTTGATGCCGCGTTGCCATGGCGACGCAGGAAGGAAGCCGCCGGAGCCTAGGTAAGTGAAGGTTTACAGAGGCCCTGCAGCTCCCCCGGCACTTAATTTAAGTGCCTTCGGGAAGCGCTGGGCCTCTGTAAACCCTACGCCCCCCAGCCGGCAGTCTCGCGCCCCCCATGGGGGTCGCGCCCCCCAGTTTGCGCACCGCTGTTGTAGAAATCCAATCGTATAAGGCTCTTTCTGCACGCTTTTGCACAACTCCCAGCTACTAGAATATCCCCCTGTGTCTATCCAAGAGGAGGTTTTAGTGTACTGACAAAAAACATCCCAAAATAAATTGTAATTAAGGCTGCGAGGTGTCACTGTATATAGAACATAGATCCAGTAGCACTCTCATTGTAAAAGACTCATCTCTATCTCCCCACAAATAAGCAGGAGGACCCATTCAATACCCATAATGTGTATGTCTGAAGCATTAAAGCAAAGTGCAGGGCTGTACCAAAGTAGTTGTTTAGTTTAGACTGCCCTTGAATGGAGTTGAACACTTCTCCAGTGCTGGAATTAGACATAAAAGGTCTATGCAGCAACATAGAGTAATTGTGTTTAGACGTATGGCTCAATTTTTTGGAGCAGAGCCGCAGCATATATACTGTAAGAACAGTTTCTTACTTCTGACGCGGTATGTTAGACTTATGGCACTTCAGATATGGAGGATTGTTTTGGGCAAATAAAAGGTTAAAAAAAAGTATCAGAGAAATGCAACTTGTGATACATCTCATTTTAATCTGTGCACCATGTAACTCCCCCAACTCATCCTACTCACTCTCCCCAAGGTGCAAATTGGGGCAGAGACGCAGAATGTGATACATCTGATTATAATCTGTGCACCATGTAACTCCCCCCAACTCCTCCTACTGACTCTCCCCAAGGTGCAAGCTGGGGCAGAGACGCAGACTGTGATACATCTCATTATAATCTGTGTGCCATGTAACTCCTCCCCAACTCCTCCTACTGACTCTCCCCAAGGTGCATGCTGGGGCAGAGATGCAGACTGTGATACATCTCATTATAATCTGTGATACTTTATCTTGCCATGAAGTCAATGCATTTGAACCCAGTGATACAGTATGTTGATCCCACTGCTGTCAGTGGCACTGTCCATATGTGTACTTGTGTCACCCAATTTATGTACTGTAATACAATGTATCACAGCAGCTGTGATTTTTATGACTGCTACTCAAGTTAACCACTTCTGAACCACTTGAAATTAAATGTCAACAGTAGCTTATTTCTCTATTATGACATCACGAGACAGTATCATTGAGCCTCCTAGGAGATGCCAGCAGCAGTGTTCTGTAATGACATCATGGAATCGCCTTAGAGACTGAGATAAATACACAAATGTAAACTTGTTTGTGCGTGACTTGAATTAGTTCCCGAAGGAAACCGTTAGTTTTGTGGACATCTCAGAGATAGGAAAAGTGTGGCGCTGTATGGAGAGACTAATTATCTCCACCTTAACTCTGTATCATGGCAGGTAGGAAGCAACGTGACCTTTACATACCCAAAAAGAAATGGATAATATCTATATTTCTGAACTGTTTACTTTCACAATGTTTTATGGGGTACAGAACAGATAACATGACTCCTATCAATGGATGGGAGAAAGAAGACGGATGGGGTGGGGGGGCGGGTTGGAGGGACGGAGGTAGACAACACCCAGGGGGTTAGGTACCTGGCCTTTATTGGATAATATTTTTTTTTATAAATGTCAAAACTGATTTATTATAGATACATACACACATATTTGTTTTATTGTATTTACTTTCATATCTGGCTTGTAATTCAAAAACTTAAATGATTTGAATAGTAATGTATAGAAAAGAACACATGTACTGTATACATAAATGTCAAAGCGGCAAACATCTATGGGATCTATGGGATAGTAAAAAAAGACACAGGAACCTTAGTGTATACAGTACAGTAGGATTAGTTATGTATAAGGCATGCTTTTTCCTTGCCCTAAGTTTAGGTCAATAACTATTGGACCAATTCTACACCGTGGGGTGTAATGTTCGACTACTTTCAGCCATATCCTTAAATTATTGTCTATAGCAGTGTTTTTCAACCACGGATCCTAGGAACCCTAGGATTCCCCGGGCATCCCTAAAGGGTTTGCTGTAATATTCAGGTCATTTTAAAATTGTACTTAATACAGAAGAATTTACAGTACAATGCATCTTATCTCAGACGCGCTCTTGGAGAGGGTTGGGGTTCCTTACAATGCATCTGATCTCAGACGTGCTATTAGAGAGGGTTGGGGCTCCTTACAATGCATCTGATCTCAGAAGCGCTATTAGAGAGGATTGGGGTTCCTCACACTTCATCTGATCTCAGACGCACTATTAGATAGGGTTGGGGTATATTATAATGCATCTCATCTTAGACTCGTTGTTAGGGAGGGTTGGGGTCCCTCAGAATTTCACATATGGTTCCTTAACCAAAAAAAGGTTGGAAACCACTACTCTACAGTAATACAAAGGCCCCAAAAAAGACAAAGCCACAAAACGAGGGCAGAATCTGCCACTTGATTTACAGATATAGCTGACCTGAGTGCTCCTCCAGATACCTCAATATACCAGACGTCTCAGAAAACCACACCATAATATTACCACAAAATACCACAGTAGGAACAGGCAATTTTTATGTTTTTATTTTTAAAGATCCAGTTCCGAAAGCTATGGTACATCTATATTTGTCATTGTGTTCATAGGTGGACATGAAAGCAGGTGATGGACTGCACAAGTTTTATATGCCAGTTGCCACTTTGTGTTGAAAACTACCTAGAAATAGTTTTCTGTCTGTGTTACATCCCAACACATCATATATGTATATGTATATATATATATATAGATATATATATTTATATCTATATATATATATATATATATATATATATATATATATTAAACCCCATATATTGAGCAAAAATGTACGGGTGCTCTGGTGTTTCAACACACAGCAATGCTATGAATAGAAGGCAATCATGGAGCTTGCTTAAAAATGTATTTAAATATTGAAACTTCTGACCACTATTGATCAGAGTAGTGGTCTGTAACATTGATAATCAAATAAATGTGTTTTCCCAGCAAGCCATTATCCCTGTTAGTGCTTGCTATTCATAACAAAACAAAGACCACCAAAAACTTTATTCAAAACCAGAACCAAAACCCCAAATATTTTAAAGGCAAAATAAAAATACCAAGCCAAGTGAGCATCTCTATGTATTTCATATGTATTTGATATCAAGAATATCTTTTAGCAGGTCTGTTAAAGCAGTCCTAACCCCCCAAAGTCAGGCTTTCAGGATATCCCAGCTTCAGCGGAGGTGGCTCAATCAGTCCCTGCTTCAGTACAACTCGCTCAATCAGTCCCTGCTTCAGTACAGGTGATTCAATCAGAGGCTGATTGAGTGATTGTGCCACCTGTGCTAAAGCTGGAATATCCTGAAAAGTTAACCTGTTGGGGGGGGGGGGGCTTGATGACTGGAGTTGAGTCCCCGTGTGTTAAAGAAATGTGCCTTGAATGTGCTTTTCTGGCCCTTCACTTTTACCTTTCTTCCTTACAGATCAGTTTTTAAATTCCTCTGCTGTGAACCCTCCACCGACCTGCAGTGCTCCTGCAGTCACCACTGCTTACCCTTCATGGATCAACAGCTTCCACCCAGTAGGGAGGAATACAGAAGTCTACAGACATGGGGCCCAAGGCATGATTTTGCAACAAGGGTCTGCAGGAACACCAATGTATCTACAGCAGATCCCACAGGCAACACGTGCTTACCCTCGTGTATCGGACATGAACAGAGGATTCTACCACACTGCTACAGGAGGATACACAGGATTTGAAGGACAGGTTAGGGGAGAAGCCACAACGCAGCCTGTTACTTTCCGTCCCAACACACATTTGGAAAGACGTGCTACAATAGGGCCTTGTATAATGACCACCCAGTATGCACAACTTCAGCAGCCACCATTCATACCCCTTAGAGGAATGCAGACCTTACAAGGTGAGATATGGAGAATCTTTACTAATCATTGTTCAAAATCTTCTCCTTGACCGATACCATTACCTGTTATAAAGATCTTTAATTACGGTCATTCGCCACTGTAGTGTTACAAATATATAGAACTCTACAGTATGTAGTCCTCGCCAATACTGAAGGGATTAAGCATGTGTTTGCTTTTCTTCCTTTGTGTTATTATGTACAATGTGTTGGTATTTATGATAATTGATTATTTCTCCTTTTTGATTTTGTTACAGTGGGTCAGACTTCGCTTGGAGCCCAACATATTTCCCAGGCCAGTTTAATTACACAAGGAGCAGTTCAGCTTGCTGCTAATGAAAAAAGTGAACCGCTTCTAATGTACCCAACTCAACCAGCTCGGAAGCTGAACCACCTCTCAAAGTTACATATCGATGTGCAAAGCAACAAAGAGTTATGTGTGCCAGTGTGGAAAAGGGGTGGGTTAAAAGATATGAAGAACAGATCTTCAGAGGTGAAGGCCCCCTCACATATTGCTCAGAAGGTTCGTAATAACGTGCTGAGTTCAGTGAAGACTGAGTGTCCGTCAAAGTCTGAGGGGGTACCAAAGTGCTCCACAGTGGAAACAAAGAAGAAAAAGATCCTTTCTTCAGCTGCAAAGGATCAAGTCCCTCAAACTGCACTGCAAAAGAAGGTAAAACCAATGTCAAAGCCAGTAAATCATTCTTCTGCTCCTATACCAGGGAAGTCACCCCATGGTCCACAATCTGGTGACGATGCTGTTCTGTTAAAAAAGATGAAATGTGTTTGTCTCTCAGGTGCCCACATTTCCAATAATGTATCTGAAAAGATGCTGCAAAGCCGTGAAGGTACAATGGATGCAAAGACACCTGCTGTTACTCATATTAATCCTAAACTGAAGAAAACTCAGGAGATAGGGATCAAACGTAAAGATGCAAAGACTCCTGCAGTTACTCATAGTCCTGAGCGGAAGACACCTCAGGAGATGGGGATCAAACTTAAAAATGCAAAGACTCCTGCAGTTACTCATTGTCCTGAACGGAAGACACCTCAGGAGATCGGGATCAAACTAAAATATGCAAAAACACCTGCAGTTACTCATAGTCCTGAGCGGAAGACACCTCAGGAGATGGGGATCAAACTTAAAAATGCAAAGACTCCTGCAGTTACTCATTGTCCTGAGTGGAAGACACCTCAGGAGATGGGGATCAAACGTAAATATGCAAAAACTCCTGCAGTTACTCATAGTCCTGAGCGGAAGACACCTCAGGAGATGGGGATCAAATGTAAAGATGCAAAGTCTCCTGCAGTTACTCATAGTCCTGAGCGAAAGACACCTCAAGAGATGGGGATCAAACGTAAACAGAACAGCAATATCAAGCAGCTAGTGAAGAAAACAAAGAACCAGACCAGCGTTTTCAATTTTGAGCAAGCGCTGGCTTGTGGTACTGATAATAACCCCAAAGCTCTCAAAAGAAAAAGTGCTAATCAGCCTGGAGTGAATTCAGAAGTCCTTGGGAAGGGCAAGAAGTCATTGGAACCTTCTGAACAAGCAAAGGTGAAAGCCCATCACAGCAACCTCAGCCTCCAAATGATTAACTCTGTTCAAGTATTTCACCCATTGGGCAAAAAAGCAGGTCCCACAGGTCCAGGGGCACCCGCAGGATCCATTACACTTGGAAATAAGCTTGGACCAATGCAAGGACGCCAAAGCCAGACTTCTGCTTCCCATGTTCAGTGGTTTCTTACTGATGCGATTAAAAGGTTCATGGCCAAAAAACAGGACAGTATTTCTGGAATTAAAGGAGTCGGTATTAATGCCAGGCCTAGGCTATTTAAAATACATGAGTACACAAGACCTGACATTAAAACCAGTGAAATCAAACAACATGGGGAAAACAAAGCTTCAGTTATAGAGAATCCCAAACACTTCCCAGTGATATCCATAGAACGGAAAGCTGCAGTGACATGCATTAAAAAGGTCAGCCAAACCACTATCCCCATTCAAGCTCCTTTCAACCAGAAGCACCAGCTTTCTAACCTGCAGCACAAGCTTTCTAACCTGCAGCTTCCTATCAATGTACCCAGTAGAGTGGACAACTTCACTCCATCCTTCTGTCAACAGCCTCTCCAAGAGCTTGAGGTTTCCATACCTATTCCACCAGAACAGAGAGAGGAGAGAGAGGCTATGAAAAGGAAAGCACAACTGGAGAGGGAGTAAGCCTGTCAACATACCTCCAATGGGAGGCTACAGTGCTTTGTTCAGAGGCAGGAGGATCATAACATCTCTAAATGTTACGGATACCCACCATCCAGACTTATTTCCCCCATGAGCTACTTAGGCCCTAAAAAAAAAAAAAAAAAAAAAAAAACCCTGACTAATCTGTAACTGATGCCAAGCTCTGTGACTATCTGTAAATAAGATTTATATTTATAAGTCAGTTTGTAACATATTTTACTAAGAATATATTTAAAACTCTTCAATAAAATGTATCTATTTTTAATTGAACTCTTTATTTACTAAAGAAATTATTTACAAATGCCAAGGGTTATTGAAATTCTGCAAATTAACTTTAGATTACCCTCTTGATGATACGAGAGAGAGAGAGAGAGAGAGAGAGAGAGATAAGTAAGTCAGACCCCACATATGAGAGAGAAACAGATAAATATTTAACTATATGCTTTGTCATGTTGTATGTTGTATGTACTGTATGTCTTTATTTATATAGCGCCATTTATGTAGAAAGCGCTTCACCGCAGTAATACACGTGACAATCATATAAATAATACAAATAACAGATCATGGGAATAAGTGAGGGGAAAGTTGAAAGTGCGGCGCAACTGCGCATGTCTGAAAGAAGCTCCCGGATATTCGGTTCCAAAAAAACTTTATTGACACACACCAGGGCTACACCAGCATCTCCCCCTCAACGCGTTTCACCCTTACGCAGAGGGCTTCGTCTTGGAGTGGGGAGAAGTGGTGAAAGCCCCTTAAATACCTAAAAGCCCGCGAAAACGGCATTAAAAATTTAACCCCTTCTGTGCTTCTAGCCCAACAGCTCACATCAATGCTATTGAATCTAAGTGTCTGTACATCTTACTTAAGCCATATTCCAAGCATAAACAGTATATTAAATGTATAAACAGACATACCCAATTGCAAAAAAACTGATAATAAGACTGTTTGGCAGCACATTCCAGGTATATAAATACAATAAAATGCTGTTCTCAACACTGCAAAAGATATAAGCTCAACACTTAATTCACATTAAACAAGGTCCTACATTTATAAGTCAATTTATACAGATAGGGGCTTCCTAGTGCTAATTTTAGACACATGTATTAACCCCTGACTTATAGACCAGTGAACGAAGGGAAGGCAGATAAGGAGAAAAGAAAGGGGAATGGGAACCGGGAAGCGGGGAGGGCAAAAAGGGGGGGGGGGGGGAGGGGGGGAAGGGGGGGGGGCGGTGGAGAAAAAGGAAGGAAAAAGGGGGGGGGGCGAGTAGGAAGGATAAAGGAAAAAGGGGGAGGGGAGGGGAAAAAAAGAAGAAAGAAAATGAAGAGGGAGACAGTGCGGAGACTAGATCAATGTAAACTACATGCCAAACGTTCCATTCTAAAGAGGACTGTAATGTATAACTGTGAGCATTCCTCATGTGACACTCCTAAAGACATATTTTAGAGAAAACACCGTAGATCCCAGTCCACATTAAGTCCATTGGGTTGTAACGTGTTAAGTGTGTGGATCCAGTGCGCCTCCCTTTGATGTAGGAGCTTAGTTCTGTCTCCACCGCGGGGGGGGAGGACTATGTGTTCTATAGCGCAACAACTGAAATTGTCCACAGAACCCAGTGTTACACATTTCTCAGACAAAGAAGAAACACGTAAATATCAGATAAAAACCTTTATGTCATGTCAGACTAACTATGTCGTATACCTGCTACAATGCGGATGTAAGAAACAGTACGTGGGGCTCACCAGCAGAGCCTTAAAAATCCGCATTTTAGAACATCTAAGGCTCATAAAGAATCTAGACATGACACATCCGGTCCCAATCCACTTTAATAATTGTCCACTGGGTTCTGTGGACAATTTCAGTTGTTGCGCTATTGAACACATAGTCCTCCCCCCCCGCGGTGGAGACAGAACTAAGCTCCTACATCAAAGGGAGGCGCACTGGATCCACACACTTAACACGTTACAACCCAATGGACTTAATGTGGACTGGGATCTACGGTGTTTTCTCTAAAATATGTCTTTAGGAGTGTCACATGAGGAATGCTCACAGTTATACATTACAGTCCTCTTTAGAATGGAACGTTTGGCATGTAGTTTACATTGATCTAGTCTCCGCACTGTCTCCCTCTTCATTTTCTTTCTTCTTTTTTTCCCCTCCCCTCCCCCTTTTTCCTTTATCCTTCCTACTCGCCCCCCCCCCTTTTTCCTTCCTTTTTCTCCACCGCCCCCCCCCCCCTTCCCCCCCTCCCCCCCCCCCCTTTTTGCCCTCCCCGCTTCCCGGTTCCCATTCCCCTTTCTTTTCTCCTTATCTGCCTTCCCTTCGTTCACTGGTCTATAAGTCAGGGGTTAATACATGTGTCTAAAATTAGCACTAGGAAGCCCCTATCTGTATAAATTGACTTATAAATGTAGGACCTTGTTTAATGTGAATTAAGTGTTGAGCTTATATCTTTTGCAGTGTTGAGAACAGCATTTTATTGTATTTATATACCTGGAATGTGCTGCCAAACAGTCTTATTATCAGTTTTTTTGCAATTGGGTATGTCTGTTTATACATTTAATATACTGTTTATGCTTGGAATATGGCTTAAGTAAGATGTACAGACACTTAGATTCAATAGCATTGATGTGAGCTGTTGGGCTAGAAGCACAGAAGGGGTTAAATTTTTAATGCCGTTTTCGCGGGCTTTTAGGTATTTAAGGGGCTTTCACCACTTCTCCCCACTCCAAGACGAAGCCCTCTGCGTAAGGGTGAAACGCGTTGAGGGGGAGATGCTGGTGTAGCCCTGGTGTGTGTCAATAAAGTTTTTTTGGAACCGAATATCCGGGAGCTTCTTTCAGACATGCGCAGTTGCGCCGCACTTTCAACTTTCCCCTGACTTACATCTCGGCGGCGGCACGCAGGAGGAGACAAGGAGAGCGGTCCCACAACCGGAGGAGCAGGTGAGGTTACCCCTTCCCCCTGCACCGGTGGAATCAGCGACCTAAGTCAGCTCCCTTATGCCCACTCCAGTGTCTGACACTCTCAAACCTGCCTCACACAGAAGCGCTCGACAGACCTTCACTACATGGGAATAAGTGCTTCAGACATAAAAGTAACATTTAGGAAAAGGAGTCCCTGCTCCGAAGAGCTTACAATCTAATTGGTAGGTGGAACATACAGAGACAGTAGGAGGGCGTTCTCGTAAGTGCGTCTGCAATGGGCCAAGCTTTTTGTATGCGGTCTATAGTATCAGCCACGGAGCTACTCACATGCTTCTTTAAGCAGATGTGTTATAATGTGGGTCTTAAAGGTGGATAGAGAGGGTGCTAGTCGGGTATTGAGGGGAAGGGCATTCCAGAGGTGAGGGGCAGTCAGTGAGAAAGGTTTAAGGCGAGAGAGGGCTTTAGATACAAAAGGGGTAGATAGAAGACATCATTGGGTGGATCGCAAAAGTCGGGATGGTGCATAGCGAGAAATTAGAGCTGAGCTGTAAGGAGTAGAAAAGGTGGAGAGTAAACCCCAAGTGTCCTGCGCTCTAACTGGTGCAAATTCTTATTTGTGTTGAAGGTATGCAGCCTCTATATGTAGAAATGTAGGCAATGCTGTTGCAGATAAAAGGAATAAATGGATAAAGTCCAAAAGGGGGGGGGGGGGAGGTATGGTTGCTATGAAGCCACGGTGGGGGGGCCGATTAGCAGAATATAGATAGAGGCAGGAGAAGAAGCCCTGATGGGAGCCTCTCTCATGAACTCACGGCAGTCTATATCTGCTGCCCTTACCCGACCTGGTCACCTCGCCGCTCGTCTCTCCTCGCTGTCCCCGCTTCGCGAATATAGATAGGTAGATAGAAGACATCATTGGGTGGATCGCAAGAGTCGGGATGGTGCATAGCGAGAAATTAGAGCTGAGCTGTAAGGAGGGGCAGAAGAGTGTAAAGCTTTAAAAGTGAGGAGGAGAATTGAGTGTGAGATACGGGATTTGATAGGAAGCCAGGAGAGGGATTTCAGCAGGGGAGACGCTGAGACAGATTTAGGAAAGAGTAGAGTGATTCTGGCAGCAGCGTTTAGGATAGATTGTAGGGGAGACAGGTGAGAGGCAGTAAGACCGGACAGCAGAAGGTTCCAGTATTTGAGATGGTAGAGAATGAGGGTCTGTGTCAGAGTTTTAGCTGTCGAGCAACAGTGGAAGGGCGTATCTTTGTAATATTGTGGAGGAAAAAACGACAGGTTTAGCTACCTTTTGAATGTGAGAGAGGAGTCTGTGACCCCCAGGGCAGCGTGCTTGGGCTACTGCATGTATAGTAGTTCTTCCAACAGTAATGTGGAAGGTGGTAGTAGGGCCAGGTTTGGCATGAAATATAAGGAGTTCTGTTTTTGACATGTTAAATTTAAGTCGGCGGAGGATCATGTTGCATTGGGCTTCTCTTCCTTGTGTTTATACTGTACAATGTCACATACCCAGTAGCACTCCTTAAGACAAATATATATGGTGAGGTGGGTCTGGGGTTGAGTTTACATGGGTTTGTGTGCGCAGATTTAAATTGTTTGGAGGTCTGTGACTCCTCCCCGTTTCCAAACTTACTCTGCCCACCTTTAAAGCAGCAGTCCAAGCTGTCGTTTAAAAAAAAAAATCCCTTTGATATGTGCATCAATACAATCCACACATTGATAAGTAATTAGCTAAGTTGCGATTGATCGGTGAAGATTCGGCTCGGGGGTTCACTAAATGGTTGCCAGTGTAGCAGAAGAGGACCAAAAATGCAAGTTCTCTGGGGTGATCATGTGACCAGGCAGTCACTGGATACAATTGAGTTTTGCATAGCTAGGGAGAGGGCAGTGTTCAAAAAAGGGGGGTAGGGGTTGCCAGAGCCTGTTTCAAAAGAGGAAGGGGATGTGACTTTGTAAATGGTTGCTATAGAAACAAAAAATGATTGTTACATTATGATACATTAAAATTTTAATTCAGAGTTGTTTAAAAAAAAAAGTACTACTACTAGTAGCATTATACTAAAAAATAATACAGATGCACAGTAATACCCTCTATAGATATACCAAGAATTGTTAAGTGTGAGTGTGTGTGTGAGTTTATGACATGTGGAAGGAAGGTGGAGGGGTGAGAGTCATGGCGAGGGGGGTGAAGGAGAGACATGGCGAGGGGAGGGGGGTGAAAGAGACATGGCGAGGGGAGGAGGGTGAAAGAGAAACATAGGGAGGGGGGTGAAATAGAGACATGGGAATGGGTTTAAAAGAGAGACATGGGGAGGGGTGAAAGAGACATGGGGAGCAGGTGAAAGAGACATGGGGAGTGGGTGAAAGAGTCATGGGGAGCGGCGGTGAAGAGATATGGGAGCAGGGGTAAAGAGACATGGGGAGCAGGGGTGAAGAGACATGGGAGCAGGGGTGAAGAGACATGGGGAGAGGGGTTGAAAGAGACATTGGGAGGGGAGGGTGAAAGAGACATGGGGAGGTGATCGAGAGACATTTAGAGGGGGGGTGATAGAGAGACATTTGGAGGGGGGGGATGATAGAGAAACACGGGGAGGGGGTGCAAGAGACATAGAGAGGGGGGTGAAAGAGAGCCATGGGGTGGGGCGTGAAAAAGAGACATGGGTAGAGGGGTGAAAGAGACATGGGGAGGGAGGCGATAGAGAGACATGAGGAGGGAGGCGATAGAGAGACATGGGGGGATGAAAGAGACATGGGGAGGGGGGGTGAAAGAAAGACATGGGGGGAGTGAAAGAAATCCATGGGGAGGGTGGGTCCATGATCCTCAGTTGCTTGAAGAGTGGGCCCGGGTGAGTAGTTTTTTCTTCTTCACAGGTCCGGGAGATGTTGATCGGACGGCTTCTTAGGGTCAAATAAGACATGACAGACCTTATATAAGGCCTGTGACATCACATTTGACTGACAAATGATATATCCACCAATCTAATTGGTGGATGTACCATGTGATGGCTTCCATTTTATTTTTTGGCAGAAATTACATCATCTTAAGTGATTGGATAATAAAGGAGCTATTCGATCTCAATATAAATGTAGAAAATATGCAGGGCCAAAGCTATGACAATGCTGCAAATATGCGGGGAAAGCATAATGGAGTTCAAAGACATGTTGAACATGAACCCACGTGCGTTTTATGTACCATGTACAGTAGTTCTCATTATTTGAACCTAGTGGTTAACAACACTGCCAAACCCAATATAGGTGCCATTTAAATTTTGGGCTTAATTCAACCGTTGTATAATTTCTTCCCCAGGTCCACCAACAGATAGATCATTCTTTTAAAATCCTTACCCAATTTAACACTAAAGAGAGTTTGTGAAACACGTTGGGAGACTCGTATTGATGCAGTTAGACCAATTCGATACCATCTGGGAGCGCTCTATGTTCCGTTAGTGTATATTAAAGAAGATGTGACATTTAAAAGTGAACATCATGGCCCCCAGAGTAGAGCTGTTGCGTACACTCTCGCAAAATTTATTTGTGACTATAAATTCATATGTTGTGTAATATTTTGGTATGACATATTAAGTACAATCAATCCAGTGAGCAAGCAGTCTATAAACTATGACAAAAACAAGTCCAAAGACCAAATCTGGGGCTCCAAAAAACAATCCCAACAGTAGATTTGGGGCCCTGTTTGTTTAAATCAAAAACACTACAGTAATGTCCAATCCTTTGTCTCATAAATAGAAAGGTATCCTTACCAACTCCACTTCTAAATGGTGTAAATGATCAGTCTAGGGGTTTACAGTATATACATGTAGAAAAGATGGTGCCTAGCTGGTTCTGCTCTGTTATTGAGCTATCACAAATCAGCTGTAAATGTACACATGCACCTAGTTAACTTTTTAAATCAATAACTGTAGAATTGCTAGTCGGCCAATATCATAGACTCTATCCTCAATAATAACAAAGTGGAGACTCACGGTTATCAAAGGGTGCATCAGTTCAATCCTGCTCCTGTGGGTTGCTGCAGGGCACCTTTTGGTGTGTTGTTCGCTAGAGAGATAGTACAAAGTGAAAAATGTGCGATGCACAACCGGAACGAAAAAATAAATGTACTGGAGAGAGTGTACAGTAACTACACAATTTGCTTTTAATAACTCATCTAATCAAATGACCGGCAACAAAACGTGCGCGCACACAGAGGTTTTCAAACATCTCTATGGAGCTTGGTCCCACCCCCCGTTCGCGTCACGTGTCACTCACGGGCGGTGCGCTCACGGGACGATCGTGCACCACTCCCCAGCTGCGACACAACACCCGTAACAATGCCCACCTGTCTCCTGCGCTCTGCGTCCAATCACAGCTCCCGCGGGGGCCACACCTCCGTTCCGCCTCTCACTTTCATTGCTCCAGTCCTCCTATTTAATCTCTGCTTGCTCAGTTACACATTGCTGAGCATAGACCATAGTAGCCTTGTGTTCCTACATTCCTGCTTTGCCTTGCGCCTTGCCTCTCTTGCTTTCAGTTTGACCTCATGTGTACCGACCCGGCTAGACTCTTGGACGCTCTCTGTATAACGACCCCAGCTTGCCCTCGACTACCTGCATCTCTCCATCCCTGACCACGGATATAGGACATTCTTTTAACCCACCAGCTCCAACCCTCGACCTCGGCACAACGGACATCTACCGTTACTGGCTCCTCCCCATGACCGCGGCAAGTATCTGGACTACCCTCTCTCTCCAACCCCGACCCGGCTACGCTGACAATCCAGGCGTGCCTCCACTGCTGTGGGTGCGCAGTTTCTACTTTCCCACCTCAGTACCGGGGGTCCGCCTTGTTCGTGGTGAGTGCAAGGGTCACAATTAGAGAGGGTTGGGGTTCCTTACAATGCATCTGATCTCAGACGTGCTATTAGAGAGGGTTGGGGCTCCTTTGAATGCATCTGATCTCTGACGCGCTATTAGAGAAAGTTGGGATTCCTTACAATGCAGATTTCAGACGCGCTGTTAGAGAAAGTTGGGATTCCTTACAATGCAGATTTCAGACGCGCTGTTAGAGAGGGTTGGGGCTCCTTACAATGTATTTGATCAATGCATTGTAAGGAACCCCAACCCTCTCTAGTGTCTCCATCAGTGCCAACAGTGTCAGTGGCCATGTGAGCCCCCACCCTCTTCTTCTAACACATTTCTTCACCCTCTCACCCTCTTTTTCTGCTCCCTCTCTATTGCTCCCCCCTCTATTTCCCTATTCAAATTTTTTTTTTTTTTTTTTACTATTCATTTGAAGTTAGACATATATATATATATATATATATACTAGCTGAGAGACCCGGCGTTGCCCGGGATGTGAACCGTGCTCACACTGACACACTGCTCATTGTTCACACTGCACACTGCACACACACACTGCACACACACACTGCTCATTGGTTGCACTGACGCACACTACGCACACACAGCTCACAGTGACACACACTGCACACTGCACACACACTGGTCACACTGACATACACTGCTCACTGCTCACACTGCGCACACACACACATACACAGCTCATTGCTCACACTGACACACTGCACACACACTGCTCACACTGCACACACTGACACACACTGCATACTGCACACACACTGCTCAATGGTCACACTGCACACTGCACACACACTGCTCAGACTGACACACACTGCATACTGCACACACACTGCTCATTGGTCACACTGCACACACTGACACACTGCTCATTGCTCGCACTGCACACAGTGCACACACACTGCTCATTGCTCACACTGCACACACTGCACACACACTGCTCACACTGCACACACAGTGGACATTGCTCACACTGCACACACTGACACACTGCTCATTGCTCACACTGCACAGTGCACCACACACACACACACACACACACACACAGTTACAGACAATATTAGACAGTTACACACACTCACACACAGTCACACACACTTACACAGTTTCAAACAGTTTCACACAGTCATAGACACTTACATAGACTTACACACACTCACACACTCTCACACTGTGAAACACTTGCACACACTGTCACACACAGTTACACACACTCACACACAGTCACAGACACTCACACACAGTCTCACACAATTACACACACCAGCACCAACACCCGCTCCCCCCCCCCCATCCTCCTGCGCAGGCAGCAGGGAAAACGGTGGGGAGAAGGTGAAGCGGGGACCGGAGGGGCATCCCCCCTCCCATCTCACGTCCCGCGGCCTGTCACGCGGTGACAGGGGGGAGCCGGGAGCGGAGGGGCATACCCCCTCCCATCTCACGTCCCGCGGCGACAGGGGGGAGCCGAGACCGGAGGGGCATCCCCCCTCCCATCTCACGTCCCGCGGCCTGTCACGCGGTGACAGGGGGGAGCCGGGACCGGAGGGGCATCCCCCCTCCCATCTCATGTCCCGCGGCCTGTCACGCGGTGACAGGGGGGAGCCAGGAGCGGAGGGGCATCCCCCCTTCCAATCTCACGTCCCGCGGCCTGTTACGCGGTGATAGGGGAGGGCCGGGAGCGGAGGGGCATTCCCCCTCCCATCTCACGTCCCGCGGCCTGTCACGCGGTGACAGGGGGGAGCCGGGAGCGGAGGGGCAAGAGCAGCACATAGCATGTGGAGGGGGGGGGGAGCTCACCCGTCCTGCCGCTGCCTCACTCATCCTGCCGCTGCCTCACTGATCCGGCCGCTGCCTCACTCATCCGGCCGCTCCCACGTGGATGTGAGGCGGGAGGCCGCGTGTTATGGCCGCTCCCCCGTGTGTGTACCGGGCGCTCGCTCCGCTCCCCCGCTGACTGTAGCGGCGCCGGGGTGTGAGCTTGGGGGGGTTTGGGGGGGGGTGAGCTTGGGGGGGGATGAGCTTGGGGGGGGGGTGAGGTGTGTGAGCTTGGGGGGGGTGGGAATGTGTGTGTGTGTGTGTGTGTACACGGGACTCCGGGTAAATTCAGGCACATGGAGGGTGGGGGGGGGGGGTGTGGAAGTTGAGGTGCGGTCCAGCTGACGGGGGAGAGTGAGGGGCACCGGGAGGGGATTGTGTGTGTGTGTCCCCGTCCGTGTCCGTGTGTGTGTCCCTGTGTGTGTGTGTGTCTGTGTGTCCTTTGGCCCGTCACTCCGCCTCAGGCCAATGAGAGGTGTGCGGGGGCGGGCCAAGGGACCAATGAGATTTCCCCTAGGGACACCGGACATCCAGGCAGGCAGGCAGGCAGGCAGGCATACAGTGCTTTCACTAATATAGTATAAGATATAGGAATTAACTGCATCATTAGCTATTTTGCACATAGTGAGTGCAGGATTGGTGCAAAACTGTGCAACATCAATGGTGGATAGATAAATATCTAGTAATGTTAATGAATTGTAATAAACTTTATTTCATGATTGTCAGGATATTGTACATATGAAATGTATTTGTAGTGAGTTTTATGTTATATATTGTATTATGTGTACAGTATGTTAGGCTGTCGTTTTTTAGCACACGTCATGAGTGACAGGAGTATCAACCAATCACGATTGTCATAAGATCAATTTGAGAGACAATCTATTTCCACCAATTGTGTATCACCTGCCATTATATAAGGCAAGCTTGGACTGTGCTAATTACCCCTGAAGAAGTGCGCATGCGCACGAAACGCGTTGGGTGTTTTTAGAGAATCACTTCGTTAGTGAACACCATAAGGAGCGGACCCCTGCATCAATCCCTAGTTCCAGCCGACGGAAGAGACGTGTGGCAAGCAGTAAGCGGCGAATAGCTCCACCCAGCGAGTGACGTCATTCCGGACGGAAAATCTCGCGAGGGTTGGCCTGCAGAGACGCCCGGCCTGAGAGTTATCAGAGGAGGCGCCGGCGGCCATTATAGAAGTACCATGCGCCTAGGAACAACTGATACCGGACTGCATCTCCTGCTATCACTGCCTGAAAACTCTGGATTGTTGTAAGTAGGATCCGGTTTTTACACACCGGATCCTAGACCTGCTCCATAGTTCACTGCCATTTTTTAGTAATTGTTCTAATACATCTCTGTTATATTGTCAGCCTTTCTGTCAGTGTTGTTAGTGGTGTATGTCTTGTGTGTGTGAGTTACATGTTTCAGATATGCAGTGTCACGCTATGATTTCTCTCTTTATCTTCCCTGCATTATATACCACGGTTGCTGCTGTGGAGTCTGCTGTCTGGCAACTGGATCCCCTGTACTGGACACTGCAGCACATCTTTGGACTTATTTTCCTTTTTGGACATTTGAGGCGCCGGTCTGTATTGTTTTCTCTGTGTTTCTCACTAACTGTGTTTGGGTTAGTTTTTTTTTCCTGGCAGCCGTCCTATATTTAGCTATATATCACATTGTGGTTTTTATTGTGTAATATTTTATTTTGATTTATATTGATTATTTTTTCCCATCCCTCAACCACAAAGGGTATTGCCCCAACATGATACGAGCCAGTATCTCAAACAAAAAAAAGCAAAGGAACTATATGACGCACAGATAGCATCAACATCCAAAATTGAAGCAAGTTTGTCTAGTAACAAATATCATGTGCTATCAGAAATTGAGTCAGAAAGCGAACCTGACAGTGCGTCATATACGCCTTTACCTACCCCGGGGGTTAAAACTAACTTTTCTTTTTTAGAGTGGAGGAAGGAAAGGGAACACATCTTTCCCCAGGTAGAAATAAAGAAACCCAGTCTAGAAGTACAGCCACCCATGAATTACAAAAAAAGAAAAAATGCACCAGAGGGAGAAGAGGAGGTACTAATAGAAATAGGTTAAGTAATAGTAAAACTTACCAAAACATCTTTAACCTTAGTCGACACATCCTGACTCCAGTAGAAAAAAGGGTGTTGGGTAAGGGCCTTACATTTGCACCAATATGCGGCCCCAACAGCTTTAATATCCACATTGATGTGCACAAGTTTGCACGAAAACTTGCACTAAAAAAATATTTTCTAAAAGATGCAGTTACTAGTCAATTAGATCGGAAGTCTTTGAATGTAGATTCAATTAAATCACATAACAATTTTAAAGTGAAGTCCACTTTTTATCCCAAATTTGCCCAAGGTCATCTGGTTAACTCCTTTGTGGAGATAGTAACCAGGGAATTTGAAGAGTCTAGTAGGACATATAAAATTCATAGAGACAATTTCAATACTAATGAAAAACTAGCCTTACAACAATTGGAGGACAATAAGAGGATAGTTATAAAACCTGCTGACAAAGCGGGGGGGGTATAGTGGTGATGGATATTGAATATTATCTCCAGGAGTCAATGAGACTGCTTGGAGATACAGCCACATACCTCCCCCTTCTAAGTAATCCTCTCAAACAGTTTGAAATTCAACTCACTACATTGCTAAACAAAGGTCTCGAGGAAGGAGCTATAACACAACAAGAACTAGAATTTTTAGATGTACAGTTTTCACGCACTCCCATCTTTTATTTTATCCCAAAAATACACAAGAGCATTACACAACCCCCTGGCAGACCTATCATTTCAGGTATAGGATCACTCACTTCTAATTTATCTTTATTTATAGATCATCACCTTCAACCTTTGGTACATCAGGTCCAGTCCTACCTGCGTGACACAACACATGTCCTTCAGATACTTAGAGATCTGAAATGGGAGCCTGAGTACACTTGGGTGACAGCGGATGTTACCTCATTGTACACTACCATAAATCATGCCAAAGGCTGTCAGGCAATATCACGCAGGTTAGAATTGGACGTCACTACATCACCAGCACTTAAAACATTTTTAGTAGATAGTATTAATTTTATTTTAACCCACAATTACTTTCAATTTAATTCACAATTCTTTTTGCAGATCTGTGGAACGGCGATGGGCACAAGGTTTGCCCCAAGCTATGCAAATCTTTTTATGGACAGTTGGGAAAAAGATTTTATTTGGAACAACTGTCCATTTGGGGCCCACCTTGTGCTCTGGCGCCATTTCATAGATGATATCATATCTGTGTGGTCAGGCAGCCAGGAGCAGCTTGAATCATTTTTTGAGTATTTAAACTTTAACGATAGGGATTTGAAGTTCACTTTTAATTATAATAAGGAACATATAGAATTCTTGGACCTCGGCATTTATAGTTCAGATAACAGAATAGAGACGAAAACATTTTTTAAGCCAGTGCAGGCTAATAACTACCTTAGGGTCAGCCAGCACAATCCAAGTTGGATCCGGAATATCCCTAGGGGTCAGCTCACCCGTCTGAAGCGCAACTGTTCAAATCCTGGGGAGTTTGCGCTCCAGGCAGGTGAGCTGAAAGACAAGTTCAGAGATAGAGGCTATCCGGAGCATTTACTTGAAGAAGCGTCTCTACAGGTAGATAAAATTGAGAGGAATACACTGTTAGAATATAATAGCAAAAAGCAAATAAATGAGCTGGAACAAACCAACGGGGTGGCATTTGTCACCCAGTACAACGAGATGGCGCCAAAGATCAGGCATATTTTTAACAAACATTGGCCTATGCTCCTTTGTGAAAACGTATTATCTAAATGCCTTCCCGAGAAACCAAAAATCATTTTCACAAAAGCAGCAAATATAAAAACACGTTTAGCTCCTAGTTGCCCTCTAGACAATTCGAAACTAACAATAGCAAGTAAAAATAAGGGCTTTTTTACATGCACTAAATGCACAGCTCGTACGTTCAGCAATAACACTAGAACCTTTAAATCAAATGTAACAGATAAAATTTACACTATAAAAACATTGATTAACTGCCACTCCACTTGTGTGATTTATTTATTGCAGTGCCCATGTGGCTTACAATATGTGGGTAGGACGGGCAGGTGCTATCAAAGAAGGATATATGAGCACATTTATAACATTAGGCGAGGTTTATCCACACATAGTGTTTCGCACCACTTCAGCGTGCACCATAATAAAAGTCCTGTTGGACTGAAATGTCAAGCTATAGAAAGTTCACAAGTGAATTGGAGGGGGGGTAATCAATTACAACAGATTAGTAGGCGAGAAGCTTACTGGATCTACGAACTGAAAACCCTCTCTCCTAATGGACTTAATATAGACTTCGATCTGGGTGTTTTTTTTTACTATTCATTTGAAGTTAGACATATATATATATATATATATATATATATATATATATAGGAATTAACTGCATCATTAGCTATTTTGCACATAGTGGGTGCAGGATTGGTGCAAAACTGTGCAACATCAATGGTGGATAGATAAATATCTAGTAATGTTAATAAATTGTAATAAACTTTATTTCATGATTGTCAGGATATTGTACATATGAAATGTATTTGTAGTGAGTTTTATGTTATATGTTGTATTATGTGTATGTTAGGCTGTCAACGGAAGAGACGTGTGGCAAGCAGTAAGTGGCGAATAGCTCCACCCAGCGAGTGACGTCATTCCGGACGGAAAATCTCGCGAGGGTTGGCCTGCAGAGACGCCCGGTCTGAGAGTTATCAGAGGAGGCGCCGGCGGCCATTATAGAAGCACCACGCGCCTAGGAACAGCTGATATCGGACTGCATCTCCTGCTATCACTGCCTGAAAACTCTGGATTGTTGTAAGTAGGATTCCGGTTTTTACACACCGGATCCTAGACCTGCTCCATAGGTCACTGCCATTTTTTAGTAATTGTTCTAATACATCTCTGTTATATTGTCAGCCTTTCTGTCAGTGTTGTTAGTGGTGTATGTCTTGTGTGTGTGAGTTACATGTTTCAGATATGCAGTGTCACGCTATGATTTCTCTCTTTATCTTCCCTGCATTATATACCACGGTTGCTGCTGTGGAGTCTGCTGTCTGGCAACTGGATCCCCTGTACTGGACACTGCAGCACATCTTTGGACTTATTTTCCTTTTTGGACATTTGAGGCGCCGGTCTGTATTGTTTTCTCTGATCTCAGACGCGCTATTAGAGAGGGTTGGGGCTCCTTTGAATGCATCTGATCTCAGACGTGCTATTAGAGAGGGTTGGGGCTCCTTACAATGCAGATTTCAGACGCGCTATTAGAGAGGGTTGGGGCTCCTTACAATGCAGATTTCAGACGCGCTGTTAGAGAGGGTTGGGGCTCCTTACAATGCAGATTTCAGACGCGCTGTTAGAGAGGGTTGGGGCTCTTTCCATTTTTTGATCAATGCATTGTAAAGAACCCCAACCCTCTCTAGTGTCTCCATCAGTGCCAACAGTGTCAGTGGCCATGTGAGCCCCCACCCTCTTCTTCTAACACATTTCTTCACCCTCTCACACTCTTTTTCTGCTCCCTCTCTATTGCTCCCCCCTCTATTTCCCTATTTCTCCTCCCCCTCTATTTTCTGCCCCCTTTTGACACCTCCCTCCTCAATGTATTTCTCTTCCCCCTGTCTCACTCTTCCCCTCCCCTCTCTCTTCTTCTCCTCTCTCTTTCCCAATCTTACACTCTTCCCCCCATCTCTATCTTTTTATTTCTCACACTTCCACTCACTCCCCCACCACCCCCTCTCTCTTTCTCCCTCCCTCTCGCACACTCCAACATCTCTCACACTCTCCCCTCCCCTCAGCTATCACTCAATGTCACCCTATTTTCACTCAATCTCCCCCTCCTCACACTGAACCCCCTGCCCCACTGACAACACACACAATCCCCCCTTACACACACACACAAACACACACAATTCTGCCCCCAAAACACACACACACTATTACAATTACACATAATTCCTCCTTCCGGCATGGACCGGTGAGGATCGGTGCAGCAGAGGCCTGGCAGAAATCGGAGGCCAAGCAACCATACGCAGAAGTTCGGCCTGACCTCTGGCCAATTTTTAACTAAGTGGGGGAGTGAGAGGATGAGGGGGAGACATGAGAGGATGAGGAGGGGGGAGCGAGAGGATGAGGAGGTGGGGAGTGAGAGGATGAGGAGCGGGGAGTGGGAGGATGAGGTGAGGGAGAGGATGAGGAGGGGGGAGTAAGAGGATGGGCAGGGGTGAGTGAGAGGATAAGCAGGGGGGGTGAGAGGATGAGGAGGGGGGAGTTAGAGGATAAGGGGAGGGGAAGGATGAGGAGAGGGGATTGAAAGAATGAGGAGTGGGGAGTGAGAAGATGAGCAGGAGAGAAGAGAGAGGATGAACAGGAGAGAAGTGAGAGGAGGAGGAGGGGGAGTAAGAGGATGAGGAGGGGTGAGTGAGAGGATGAGGAGTGAGTGAGAGGATGAGGAGTGGGGAGTGAGGATGAGGAAGGTGAGTAAGAGAATAAGGAGGGGGAGTGAGAGGATGAGGAGGAATAGAGGATGAGGAGAGAGAGGGCAGAGAGGATAAGGATAGGGGTGAGAGGAGGAGGGGTGGGTGAGAGGATGAGGAGGGGGTGAATGAGAGAATGAGAAGGGGGTGAGAGGCTGAGGAGAGGTGGGTGAGAGGATGAGGAGGGGGAGTAAGAGGATGAGGGGAGTGAGAGGTTCAGCAGGGGGGAGTGAGAGGATGAGGAGGGGGAGTGAGAGGATGAGGAGGGGGTGAGTGAGAGGATGAGGAGGGGGTGAGAGGATGAGGAGAGGTGGGTGAGAGGATGAGGAGGGGCAGTAAGAGGATGAGGGGAGTGAGAGGTTCAGCAGGGGGGATTGAGAGGATGAGGAGGGGGGGATTGAGAGGATGAGGAGGGGGGGAGTGAGAGGATGAGGAGGGGGTGAGAGGATGAGGGGAGGGGTGGGTGAGAGGATGAGGATGAGGAGGTTGAGTGAGAGGATGAGGGGAGTGAGAGGATGAGGAGGGAGTGAGGAGAGGACGAGGAGGGGGGAGTGATACAACGAGGAGTGAGAGGATGAGGATGCATGGAGAGATGATGAGGAGGGGGATGATGAGGAGGGGCAGAGAGGTTGTGGAGTAAGTGGAGAGGATGAGGAGAGTTGGGGGGAGTGGAAGGGGAGTGAGAGAATGAAGGGTGAAGCAAGAGAATGAGGAGGGGTGAGTGAGAGGAGGACAGGAGAGAGAGGAGGAGGAGGGGGGAGTGAGAGGATGAGGAGGGGGAGCAAGAAGATGAGGAGGGGGGAGTGAGAGGATGAGGAGGGGGAGAAGTGAGAGGATGAGGAGGGGTGAGTTAGAGGATGAAGGGTGAGTTAGAGGATGAAGGGGGGGTGAGAGGATGAGGAGGGGAGTGAGAGGATGAGAAGGGGGGTGAAAGGATGAGGAAGGGGGAGTGAGAGGAGAAGGGGGGAGAGAGGATGAGTAGGGGGCAGTGAGAGCAGGGGAAGAAGCGAGAGGATGAGGAGGCGTGAGTTAGAGGATGAGGGGTGTTAGAGAATTAGGGGGAATAGGTAGGATGAGGAGGGGGAGTGAGAGGATGAGGACTGGGAGTGAGAGAATGAGGAGGTAGGAGTGAGAGGATGAGGAGGGAGGAGTGAGAGGATAAGGAGGGAGGAGTGAGAGGATGAGGAGGGGGGAGTAAGAGGATGAGGAGGGGGGAGTAAGAGGATGAGGACTGGGATTGAGAAGAGGGGGAGTGAGATGATAAGGATGGGGAGTGAGAGGATGATGGGGGAGTAAGAGGATGAGGAGGTAGGAGTGAGAGGATGAGGAGGGAGGAGTGAGAGGATGAGGAGGGGGGAGTAAGAGGATGAGGAGGTAGGAGTGAGAGGATGAGGAGGGGGAGAGAGAGGATGAGGAGGGGGAGTGAGAGGATGAGGAGGGAGGAGGGAGAGGATGAGGAGGGAGAAGTGAGAGGATGAGGAGAGGATGAGGAGGGGAGGCGTGAGAGGATGAGGAGAAAGAAGTGAGAGGACGAGGAGAGGATGAGGAGGGGAGGCGTGAGAGGATGAGGAGGGGTGAGTGAGAGGAAGAGGGAGTGAGAGGATGAGGATGGGGAGTTAGAGGATGAGGAGGCGAGAGTGAGAGGATGAGGAGGGGGGAGTGCGAGGATGAGGAGGGGGAGTGCGAGAATGAGATGGTGGAGTGAGAGGATGAGGATGGGGAGTGAGAGGATGAGGAGGGGGGAGTGAGAGGATGAGGAGGGGGGAGTGAGAGGATCAGGGGGGAGTGAGAGGATGAGAAGGGGGAGTGAGAGGATGAGAAGAGGAGTAAGGGGAGAGTGAGAGGATGAGGGGGGAGTGAGAGGATGAGGAGGGAGGGAGAGGATGAGGAGGGGGAGTGAGAGGATGAGGAGGGAGTGAGAGGATGAGGACAGTGAGAGAGGATGGGTGGGTGAGAGAATGAGGAGGGGGGTGTGAGAGGAGGATGAGGATGGGGGAGTGAGAGGAGGAGGAGGAGGGGGGAGTGTGAGGATGAGGAGGGGGAGTGCGAGGATCAGGAGGGGGGAGTGAGAGGATAAGATGGAGGAGTTAGAGGATGAGTATGGGGAGTGAGAGGATGAGGAGAGGGGAGTGCAAGGATGAGGAGGGGGGAGTGAAAGGATGAGAAAGGGGAGTGAGAGGATGAGAAGGGGGAGTGAGAGGATGAGGGGGTGAACATGCGAGAAGGACTTACAGAAGAGCAAAATCTAGAACAGGGGGGTGCAAACTTTTTCCCTGCGCCCCCCTACTGGCGGTCCCCTCACTCCCGCGCCCCCCTTAACCCCGACTCACCTGCTTTCCGGCGTCATGACGTCACGTTGCCCTAGTAACGTGACGTCACATGACCTCACAGCGTCATTTTGATGCCGCGTTGCCATGGCGACGCAGGAAGGAAGCCGCCGGAGCCTAGGTAAGTGAAGGTTTACAGAGGCCCTGCAGCTCCCCCGGCACTTAATTTAAGTGCCTTCGGGAAGCGCTCGGGGCCTCTGTAAACCCCACGCCCCCCAGTTTGCGCACCGCTGTTCTAGAAATCCAATCGGATAAGGCTCTTTCTGCACGCTTTTGCACAACTCCCAGCTACTAGAATATCCCCCTGTGTCTATCCAAGAGGAGGTTTTAGTGTACTGACAAAAAACATCCCAAAATAAATTGTAATTAAGGCTGCGAGGTGTCACTGTATATAGAACATAGATCCAGTAGCACTCTCATTGTAAAAGACTCATCTCTATCCCCCCACAAATAAGCAGGGGGACCCATTCAAAGCCCATAATGCATATGTCTGAAGCATTAAAGCAAAGTGCAGTGCTGTACCAAAGTAGTAGTTTAGTTTAGACTGCCCTTGAATGGAGTTGAACACTTCCCCAGTGCTGGAATTAGACATAAAAGGTCTATGCAGCAACATAGAGTAATTGTGTTTAGACGCATGGCTCTATTTTTTGGAGCAGAGCCGCAGCATATATACTGTAAGAACAGTTTCTTACTTCTGACGCGGTATGTTAGACTTATGGCACTTCAGATATGGAGGATTGTTTTGGGCAAATAAAAGGTTAAAAAAAAGTATCAGAGAAATGCAACTTGTGATACATCTCATTATAATCTGTGCACCATGTAACTCCTCCCCAACTCCTCCTACTGACTCTCCCCAAGGTGCATGCTGGGGCAGAGACGCAGACTGTGATACATCTCATTATAATCTGTGATACTTTATCTTGCCATGAAGTCAATGCATTTGAACCCAGTGATACAGTATGTTGATCCCACTGCTGTCAGTGGCACTGTCCATATGAGTACTTGTGTCACCCAATGTATGTAATACAATGTATCACAGCAGCTGTGATTTTTATGACTGCTACTCAAGTTAACCACTTCTCAACCACTTGAAATTAAATGTCAACAGTAGCTGATTTCTCTATTATGACATCACGAGACAGTATCATTGAGCCTCCTAGGAGATGCCAGCAGCAGTGTTCTGTAATGACATCATGGAATCGCCTTAGAGACTGAGATAAATACACAAATGTAAACTTGTTTGTGCGTGACTTGAATTAGTTCCCAAAGGAAACCGGTAGTTTTGTGGACATCTCAGAGATAGGAAAAGTGTGGCGCTGTACGGAGAGACTAATAATCTCCACCTTAACTCTGTATCATGGCAGGTAGGAAGCAACGTGACCTTTACATACCCAAAAAGAAATGGATAATATCTATATTTCTGAACTGTTTACTTTCACAATGTTTTATGGGGTTCAGAACAGATAACATGACTCCTATCAATGGATGGGAGAAAGAAGACGGATGGGGTGGGGGGGCGGGACAACACCCAGGGGGGTTAGGTACCTGGCCTTTATTGGATAATATTTTTTTTTATAAATGTCAAAACTGATTTATTATAGATACATACACACATATTTGTTTTATTGTATTTACTTTTATATCTGGCTTGTAATTCAAAATCTTAAATGATTTGAACAGTAATGTATGGAAAAGAACACATGTACTGTATGCATAAATGTCAAAGCGGCAAACGTCTATGGGATCTATGGGATAGTAAAAAAAGACACAGGAACCTTAGTGTATACAGTAGGATTAGTTATGTATAAGGCATGCTTTTTCCTTGCCCTAAGTTTAGGTCAATAACTATTGGACCAATTCTACACCGTGGGGTGTAATGTTCGACTACTTTCAGCCATATCCTTAAATTATTGTCTACAGCAGTGTTTTTCAACCACGGATCCTAGGAACCCTAGGATTCCCCGGGCATCCCTAAAGGGTTCGCTATAATTTTCAGGTCATTTTAAAATTGTACTTAATACAGAAGAATTTACAGTACAATGCATCTTATCTCAAACGAGCTATTGGAGAGGGTTGGGGTTCCTTACAATGCATCTGATCTCAGAAGCGCTATTAGAGAGGATTGGGGTTCCTCACACTTCATCTGATCTCAGACGCACTATTAGATAGGGTTGGGGTATATTACAATGCATCTCATCTTAGACTCGTTGTTAGAGAGGGTTGGGGTCCCTCAGAATTTCACATATGGTTCATTAACCAAAAAAAGGTTGGAAACCACTACTCTACAGAAATACAAAGGCCCCAAAAAAGACAAAGCCACAAAACGAGGGCAGAATCTGCCACTTGATTTACAGATATAGCTGACCTGAGTGCTCCTCCAGATACCTCAATATACCAGACGTCTCAGAATACCACACCATAATATTACCACAAAATACTACAGTAGGAACAGGCAATTTTTATGTTTTTATTTGTATTTTTAAAGATCCAGTTCCGAAAGCTATTGTACATCTATATTTGTCATTGTGTTCATAGGTGGACATGAAAGCAGGTGATGGACTGCACAAGTTTTATATGCCAGTTGCCACTTTGTGTTGAAAACTACCTAGAAATAGTTTTCTGTCTGTGTTACATCCCAACACATCCTATATGTATATATGTATATATATATATATATATATATATATATATATATATATATATATATAGATTAAACCCCATATATTGAGCTAAAATGTACGGGTGCTCTGGGGTTTCAATACATAGCAATGCTATGAATAGAAGACAATCATGTAGCTTGCTTAAAAATGTATTTAAATATTGAAACTTCTGACCACTATTGATCAGAGTAGTGGTCTGTAACATTGATAATCAAATAAATGTGTTTTCCCAGCAAGCCATTATCCCTGTTAGTGCTCGCTATTCATAACAAAACAAAGACCACCAAAAACTTTATTCAAAACCAGAACCAAAACCCCAAATATTTTAAAGGCAAAATAAAAATACCAAGCCAAGTGAGCATCTCTATGTATTTCATATGTATTTGATATCAAGAATATCTTTTAGCAGGTCTGTTAAAGCAGTCCTAACCCCCCAATGTCAGGCTTTCAGGATATCCCAGCTTCAGCGGTGGTGGCTCAATCCGTCCCTGATTCAGCACAGCTCGCTCAATCAGTCCCTGCTTCAGCACAGGTGACTCTATCAGAGGCTGATTGGGTGATTGTGCCACCTGTGCTAAAGCTGGAATATCCTGAAAAGTTGACCTATTGTGGGGGGTTTGATGACTGGAGTTGAGTCCCCGTGTGTTAAAGAAATGTGCCTTGATTGTGCTTTTCTGGCCCTTCACTTTTACCTTTCTTCCTTACAGATCAGTTTTTAAATGCCTCTGCTGTGAACCCTCCACCGACCTGCAGTGCTCCTGCAGTTACCAATGCTTACCCTTCATGGAGCAACAGCTTCCACCCAGTAGGGAGGAATACAGAAGTCTACAGACATGGGGCCCAAGGCATGATTTTGCAACAAGGGTCTGCAGGAACACCAATGTATCTACAGCAGATCCCACAGGCAACACGCGCTTACCCTCGTGTATCGGACATGAACGGAGGATTCTACCACACTGCTACAGGAGGATACACAGGATTTGCAGGACAGGTTAGGGGAGAAGCCACAACGCAGCCTGTTACTTTCCGTCCCAACACACATTTGGAAAGACGTGCTACAATAGGGCCTTGTATAATGGCCACCCAGTATGCACAACTTCAGCAGCCACCATTCATACCCCTTAGAGGAATGCACGTTCAGGATAGGACATACCACCCAGTTCCTGGCCAATATGCTCCAACTGGTGGCAACACAGCACAGATTGGCTCCTTCTTACAGACACCCACTGGGCTGCCAATAACCTCCCCCAGGGGGAAAAGCCCAAGACCGTCCTATCCACTGGCTCATTATTCGGCAGCCCCTGATCCCCAAGCAACCAGGATAGCCGAAAATGTAAAAGTAGGAGTGTCAGGTGGGTAAGGCAAACCAGGTTCAGTTGGGGGAGCACAAGGGGCAAAAAAGGAGAGATGTAGATGCCCAAATCATAGCATTTCCCCCAGTTGTTGCTATTGCAGCTAAACGTTTGTGGATGTTCCTTAAGTTGAATGCCGCTTTGTTCATAAATTGATAATATGCAAAACTGAGTATCTACTGTAGTGTATTGGTTTTCCCATTGACAAATAACACACAGGGACTTGTGAAACTCTTGTTGGCCTTTTATCATAATCTGCCCTCTTTATCACTAATGATATCCCCACCAATAAAATCTACTTCTCTTCGTCTTCATCACTCCACCATCATTATTGTGATAAAACATGGATATCTCTCATAATTTTGCATTGTGTACAGTAGTTCTTTGTACTGATTTCCATGTGTAATTAGCTTAATTCCCTTTCCCCACTGAATTGTGTTGCAGACCTTACAAGGTGAGATATGGAGAATCTTTACTAATCATTGTTCAAAATCTTCTCCTTGACCGATACCATTACCTGTTATAAAGATCTTTAATTATGGTCATTCGCCACTGTCGTGTTACAAATATATAGAACTCTACAGTATGTAGTCCTCGCCAATACTGAAGGGATTAAGCATGTGTTTGCTTTTCTTCCTTTGTGTTATTATGTACAATGTGTTGGTATTTATGATAATTGATTATTTCTCCTTTTTGATTTTGTTACAGTGTGTCAGACCTCGCTTGCAGCCCAACATATTTCCCAGGCCAGTTTAATTACACAAGGAGCAGTTCAGCTTGCTGCTAATGAAAAAAGTGAACCACCTCTAATGTACCCAACTCAACCAGCTGGGAAGCTGAGCCACCTCCCAAAGTTATATATTGATGTGCAAAGCAACAAAGAGTTATGTGTGCCAGTGTGGAAAAGGGGTGGGTTAAAAGATATGGAGAAGAGATCTTCAGAGGTGAAGGCACCCTCACATATTGCTCAGAAGGTTCGTAATAACGTGCTGAGTTCAGTGAAGACTGAGTGTCCGTCAAAGTCTGAGGGAGTACCAAAGTGCTCCACAGTGGAAACAAAGAAGAAAAAGATCCTTTCTTCAGCTGCAAAGGATCAAGTCCCTCAAACTGCACTGCAAAAGAAGGTAAAACCAATGTCAAAGCCAGTAAATCATTCTTCTGCTCCTATACCAGGGAAGTCACTCCATGGCCCACAATCTGGTGACGAGGCTGTTCTGTTAAAAAAGATGAAACGTGTTTGTCTCTCAGGTGCCCACATTTCCAATAAGGTATCTGAAAAGATGCAGCAAAGCCGCGAAGGTACAATGGATGCAAAGACACCTGCTGTTACTCATATTAATCCTAAACTGAAGAAAACGCAGGAGATAGGGATCAAACGTAAAGATGCAAAGACTCCTGCAGTTACTCATAGTCCTGAGCAGAAGACACTTCAGGAAATGGGGATCAAACGTAAATATGCAAAAACTCCTGCAGTTACTAATAGACCTGAGCGGAAGACACCTCAGGAGATGGGGATCAAACTTAAAAATGCAAAGACTCCTGCAGTTACTCATTGTCCTGAGCGGAAGACACCTCAGGAGATCGGGATCAAACGTAACTATGCAAAAACACCTGCAGTTACTCATAGTCCTGAGCGGAAGACACCTCAGGAGATGGGGATCAAATGTAAAGATGCAAAGTTTCCTGCAGTTACTCATAGTCCTGAGCGGAAGACACCTCAGGAGATGGGGATCAAACTTAAAAATGCAAAGACTCCTGCAGTTACTCATTGTCCTGAGCGGAAGACACCTCAGGAGATCGGGATCAAACGTAAATATGCAAAAACACCTGCAGTTACTCATAGTCCTGAGCGGAAGACACCTCAGGAGATGGGGATCAAATGTAAAGGTGCAAAGTCTCCTGCAGTTACTCATAGTCCTGAGCGAAAGACACCTCAAGAGATGGGGATCAAATGTAAACAGAACAGCAATATCAAGCAGCTAGTGAAGAAAACAAAGAACCAGACCAGCGTTTTCAGTTTTGAGCAAGCGCTGGCTTGTGGTACTGATAATAACCCCAAAGCTCTCAAAAGAAAAAGTGCTAATCAGCCTGGAGTGAATTCAGAAGTCCTTGGGAAGGGCAAGAAGTCATTGGAACCTTCTGAACAAGGAAAGGTGAAAGCCCATCACAGCAACCTCAGCCTCCAAATGATTAACTCTGTTCAAGTATTTCACCCATTGGGTAAAAAAGCAGGTCCCACAGGTCCAGGGGCACCCGCAGGATCCATTACACTTGGAAATAAGCTTGGACCAATGCAAGGACGCCAAAGCCAGACTTCTGCTTCTCATGTTCAGTGGTCTCTTACTGATGCGATTAAAAGGTTCATGGCTAAAAAACAGGACAGTATTTCTGGAATTAAAGGAGTCGGTATTAATTGCAGGCCTAGGCTATTTAAAATACATGAGTACACAAGACCTGACATTAAAACCAGTGAAATCAAACAACATGGGGAAAACAAAGCTTCAGTTATAGAGAATCCCAAACACTTCCCAGTGATATCCATAGAACAGGAAGCTGCAGTAAGATGCATTGAAAAGGTCAGCCAAACCACTATCCCCATTCCAGCTCCTGGCATTAAAACCAGTGAAATCAAACAACGTGGGGAAAACAAAGCTTCAGTTATAGAGAATCCCAAACACTTCCCAGTGATATCCATAGAACGGAAATCTGCAGTGACATGCATTAAAAAGGTCAGCCAAACCACTATCCCCATTCAAGCTCCTTTCAACCAGAAGCACCAGCTTTCTAACCTGCAGCTTCCTATCAATGTACCCAGTAGATTGGACAACTTCACTCCATCCTTCTGTCAACAGCCTCAGCTTGAGGTCTCCATACCTATTCCACCAGAACAGAGAGAGGAGAGAGAGGCTATGAAAAGGAAAGGACAACTGGAGAGGGAGTAAGCCTGTCAACATACCTCCAATGGGAGGCTACAGTGCTTTGTTCAGAGGCAGGAGGATCATAACATCTCTAAATGTTACGGATACCCACCATCCAGACTTATTTCCCCCATGAGCTACTTAGGCCCTAAAACACAAAAAAAAAAAAACCCTGACTAATCTGTAACTGATGCCAAGCTCTGTGACTATCTGTAAATAAGATTTATATTTATAAGTCAGTTTGTAACATATTTTACTAAGAATATATTTAAAACTCTTCAATAAAATGTATCTATTTTTAATTGAACTCTTTATTTACTAAAGAAATTATTTACAAATGCCAAGGGTTATTGAAATTCTGCAAATTAACTTTAGATTACCCTCTTGATGATACGAGAGAGAGAGAGAGAGAGAGAGAGAGAGAGAGAGAGAGAGAGAGAGAGAGAGAGAGAGAGAGAGAGAGAGAGAGAGAGAGAGAGAGAGAGAGAGAGAGAGAGAGAGAGATAAGTAAGTCAGACCCCACATATGAGAGAGAAACAGATAAATATTTAACTATATGCTTTGTCATGTTGGATGTTGTATGTATGGATGTACTGTATGTCTTTATTTATATAGCGCCATTTATGTAGAAAGCGCTTCACCGCAGTAATACACGTGACAATCATATAAATAATACAAATAACAGATCATGGGAATAAGTGCTTCAGGCATAAAAGTAACATTTAGGAAAAGGAGTCCCTGCTCCGAAGAGCTTACAATCTAATTGGTAGGTAGAACATACAGAGACAGTAGGAGGGCGTTCTGGTAAGTGCATCTGCAATGGGCCAAGCTTTTTGTATGCGGTCTATAGTATCAGCCACGGAGCTACTCACATGCTTCTCTAAGCAGATGTGTTAGAATGTGGGTCTTAAAGGTGGATAGAGAGGGTGCTAGTCGGGTATTGAGGGGAAGGGCATTCCAGAGGTGAGGGCAGTCAGTGAGAAAGGTTTAAGGCGAGAGAGGGCTTTAGATACAAAAGGGGTAGATAGAAGACATCATTGGGCGGATCGCAAGAGTCGGGATGGTGCATAGCGAGAAATTAGAGCTGAGCTGTAAGGAGGGGCAGAAGAGTGTAAAGCTTTAAAAGTGAGGAGGAGAATTGAGTGTGAGATACGGGATTTGACAGGAAGCCAGGAGAGGGATTTCAGCAGGGGAGACACTGAGACAGATTTAGGAAAGAGTACAGTGATTCTGGCAGCAGCGTTTAGGATAGATTGTAGGGGAGACAGGTGAGAAGCAGTAAGATCGGACAGCAGAAGGTTCCAGTATTTGAGATGGTAGAGAATGAGGGTCTGTGTCAGAGTTTTAGCTGTCGAGCAACAGTGGAAGGGCGTATCTTTGTAATATTGCGGAGGAAAAAACGACAGGTTTAGCTACCTTTTGAATGTGAGAGAGGAGTCTGTGACCCCCAGGGCAGCGTGCTTGGGCTACTGCATGTATAGTAGTTCTTCCAACAGTAATGGGGAAGGTGGTAGTAGGGCCAGGTTTGGTATGAAATATAAGGAGTTCTGTTTTTGACATGTTAAATTTAAGTCGGCGGAGGATCATGTTGCATTGGGCTTCTCTTCCTTGTGTTTATACTGTACAATGTCACATACCCAGTAGCACTCCTTAAGACAAATATATATGAAGAGGTGGGTCTGGGGTTGAGTTTACATGGTGTGACAGAAACCAGGGGTTGGTAATAAAGTCCATATACAGGGCTCCCAGGATACTGAACAGTTTCTGTCCTGTCTAAGCTGAACAGGGCAGCCTCGTGGTACAGGCACTCCATTCCACAGTTTGTCTGCTGCCTGTTTTCTGTCACCTGTCATGCTGATTAGAGTTCAGGTATATAAGACCTGTTTCCTGTTTCCTCTGGGCCCCGCCCAAGAGCCTGGAAGGCTGCTGAACTGCAGAGGGGTGAGAAAGCCTCTTTCCCAAATCGCTTCATTCATTCTGTTAGTTTGTCTAAAGACTGCAAAGGTACTTATTTTGTTGGTGGAAGTGGACAAGCCACTTCCAACTCTGAGTCAGGGACATCTAAGTTTAAGTTATCGCTCAGACGAGCAGCTTTTTGTTTGGCTTTGTTTTCTGTTTAAACTGTGGCAGTCTCAGTGCCTGGGACTGAATAAACCAGGCATAGCCTGTTTAAAGGAACAGTACGTGACGTCTCATCATTTAACCTACCCTAAAAGACCGTGTTCTAACAGTCCCGGACAGACGGCGGAGCCCCGGAGTAAGCCGTTTGTCACAATGGGTTTGTGTGCGCAGATTTAAATTGTTTGGAGGTCTGTGACTCCTCCCTGTTTCCAAACTTACTCTGCCCACCTTTAAAGCAGCAGTCCAAGCTGTCGTTTAAAAAAAAAAAATCCCTTTGATATGTGCATCAATACAATCCACACATTGATAAGTAATTAGCTAAGTTGCGATTGATCGGTGAAGATTCGGCTCGGGGGTTCACTAAATGGTTGCCAGTGCAGCAGAAGAGGACCAAAAATGCAAAGTTCTCTGGGGTGATCATGTGACCAGTCAGTCACTGGATACAATTGAGTTTTGCACAGCTAGGGAGAGGGCAGTGTTCAAAAAGGGGGGGGGGGGGTTGCCAGAGCCTGTTTCAAAAGAGGAAGGGGATGTGACTTTGTAAATGGTTGCTATAGAAACAAAAAATGATTGTTACATTATGATACATTAAAATTTTAATTCAGAGTTGTTTAAAAAAAAAGTACTACTACTAGTAGCATTATACTAAAAAATAATACAGATGCACAGTAATACCCTCTATAGACATACCAAGAATTGTTAAATGTGAGTGTGTGTGTGAGTTTATGACATGTGGAAGGAAGGTGGAGGGGTGAGAGTCATGGCGAGGGGAGGGGGGTGAAGGAGAGACATGGTGAGGGGAGGGGGGTGAAAGAGACATGGCGAGGGGAGGAGGGTGAAAGAGAGACATAGGTAGGGGGGTGATATAGAGACATGGGAATGGGTTTAAAAGAGAGACATGGGGAGTGGGTGAAAGAGACATGGGGAGCGGCGGTGAAGAGACATGGGAGCAGGGGTAAAGAGACATGGGGAGCAGGGGTGAAGAGACATGGGAGCAGGGGTGAAGAGACATGGGGAGCAGGGGTGAAGAGACATGGGGAGGGGAGGGTGAAAGAGACATGGGGAGGTGATCGAGAGACATTTAGAGGGGGCTGATAGAGAGACATTTGGAGGGGGGGGGATGATAGAGAAACACGGGGAGGGGGTGCAAGAGACATAGAGAGGGGGGTGAAAGAGAGCCATGGGGTGGGGCGTGAAAAAGAGACATGGGGAGGGAGGCGATAGAGAGACATGGGGGGATGAAAGAGACATGGGGAGGGGGGGTGAAAGAAAGCCATGGGGAGGGTGGGTCCATGATCCTCAGTTGCTGGAAGAGTGGGCCCGGGTGAGTAGTTTTTTTTTCTTCACAGGTCCGGGAGATGTTGATCAGACGGCTTCTTAGGGTCAAATAAGACATGACAGATCTTATATAAGGCCTGTGACATCACATTTGACTGACAAATGATATATCCACCAATCTAATTGGTGGATGTACCATGTGATGGCTTCCATTTTATTTTTTGGCAGAAATGACATCATCTTAAGTGATTGGATAATAAAGGAACTATTGGATCTCAATATAAATGTAGAAAATATGCAGGGCCAAAGCTATGACAATGCTGCAAATATACGGGGAAAGCATAATGGAGTTCAAAGACATGTTGAACATGAATCCATGTGCGTTTTATGTACCATGTAGTTCTCATTATTTGAACCTAGTGGTTAACAACACTGCCAAACCCAATATAGGTGCCATTTAATTTTTGGGCTTAATTCAACCGTTGTATAATTTCTTCCCCAGGTCCACCAACAGATAGATCATTCTTTTAAAATCCTTACCCAATTTAACACTAAAGAGAGTTTGTGAAACACGTTGGGAGTCTCGTATTGATGCAGTTAGACCAATTCGATACCATCTGGGAGCGCTCTATGTTGCGTTAGTGTATATTAAAGAAGATGTGACATTTAAAAGTGAACATCATGGCCCCCAGAGTAGAGCTGTTGCGTACACTCTCGCAAAATGTATTTGTGACTATAAATTCATATGTTGTGTAATATTTTGGTATGACATATTAAGTACAATCAATCCAGTGAGCAAGCAGTCTATAAACTATGACAAAAACAAGTCCAAAGACCAAATCTGGGGCTCCAAAAAACAATCCCAACAGTAGATTTGGGGCCCTGTTTGTTTAAATCAAAAACACTACAGTAATGTCCAAGCCTTTGTCTCATAAATAGAAAAGTATCCTTACCAACTCCACTTATAAATGGTGTAAATGATCAGTCTTGGGGTTTACAGTATATACATGTAGAAAAGATGGTGCCTAGCTGGTTCTGCTCTGTTATTGAGCTATCACAAATCAGCTGTAAATGTTCACATGGAATGGCACCTAGTTAACTTTTTAAATCAATAACTGTAGACTTGCTAGTCGGCCAATATCATAGACTCTATCCTCAATAATAACAAAGTGGAGACTCACGGTTATCAAAGGGTGCATCAGTTCAATCCTGCTCCTGTGGGTTGCTGCAGGACACCTTTTGGTGTGTTGTTCGCTAGGGAGATAGTACAAAGTGAAAAATGTGCGATGCACAACCGGAACGAAAAAATAAATGAACTGGAGAGAGGGTACAGTAACTACACAATTTGCTTTTAATAACTCATCTAATCAAATGACCGGCAACAAAAGCGCGCGCACACAGAGGTTTTCAAACATCTCTATGGAGCTTGGTCCCACCCCCCGTTCGTGTCACGTGTCACTCACGCGCGGCGCGCTCACGGGACGATCGTGCACCACTCCCCAGCTGCGACACAACACCCGTAACAATGCCCACCTGTCTCCTGCGCTCTGCGTCCAATCACAGCTCCCGCGGGGCCACACCTCCTTTCCGCCTCTCACTTTCATTGCTCCAGTCCTCCTATTTAATCTCTGCTTGCTCAGTTACACATTGCTGAGCATAGACCATAGTAGCCTTGTGTTCCTACATTCCTGCTTTGCCTTGCGCCTTGCCTCTCTTGCTTTCAGTTTGACCTCATGTGTACCGACACGGCTAGACTCTTGGACGCTCTCTGTATAACGACCCCAGCTTGCCCTCGACTACCTGCATCTCTCCATCCCTGAGCACGGATATAGGACATTCTTTTAACCCACCAGCTCCAACCCTCGACCTCGGCACAACGGACATCTACCGTTACTGGCTCCTCCCCATGACCGCGGCAAGTATCTGGACTACCCTCTCTCTCCAACCCCGACCCGGCTACGCTGACAATCCAGGCGTGCCTCCACTGCTGTGGGTGCGCAGTTTCTACTTTCCCACCTCAGTACCGGGGGTCCGCCTTGTTCGTGGTGAGTGCAAGGGTCACAATTAGAGAGGGTTGGGGTTCCTTACAATGCATCTGATCTCAGACGCGCTATTAGAGAGGGTTGGGGCTCCTTTGAATGCATCTGATCTCAGACGCGCTATTAGAGAAAGTTGGGATTCCTTACAATGCAGATTTCAGACGCGCTGTTAGAGAGGGTTGGGGCTCCTTACAATGTATTTGATCAATGCATTGTAAGGAACCCCAACCCTCTCTAGTGTGTATTTGTGAACTGTAAGGTGCTTGACTAATACACTGGAAGAATATCATTGTTTTCGATTAAAAATATCAAAGAATGTGTTACTTTAACGAGCGCTTTCTCTTTTTTTGAATCTCCAATATACTATTTGCCAAGTGGGACTGATGAAATCACCAAAAACTACTGTAGCAGGTCCCCTTTGGTTGTCAATACGTTACTTTGAAGTGGAAGGGAGAGACCTACTGAGGCCAATATACTAAGCATCGCAAACTGAGCGGGGGGAGGGGTGGAGGGTTTCGGCGCATGTCAAACTTCAATTGCACTCGTGTACTAAGTTCAAATTTCTCCATCTGCGCCCAGCCCCAAAATGCTGTTTAGCGCACAGAAATGGATTGCACTTGGTGTATAAAAGTCAATGGTTCATACTAATATCTATATAAATATATACAGTGTTCGACAAATCACCCAAAAATCTACTCGCCCAACCAAAAAATCTACTCGCCACCTAGTCCCGCCCCCAACCCCGCCCCCAACCCCGCTTTAAAATAAAACATATGAATAAAATCCATTTAAATGACAAATATATTTATTGTATTACATTATACTACAATTAGCCCTTGTTACGTGTGTGTGTGTGTCTGTGTAAATGTCGATCTAGAAATAAAAGCCAGGTGTGAATGACTAGTTTCCTGCACCCCTTAATCAGTGTCTGGATGCCCCCGCTTCACAATATCTAAAGCAGAACCCCCATTCACCTGCGCTCCGGCGTCATGACGTCACGTCGCCCTAGTAACGTGACGTCACATGACCTCACAGCGTCATTTTGATGCCGCGTTGCCATGGCGACGCAGGAAGGAAGCCGCCGGAGCCTAGGTAAGTGAAGGTTTACAGAGGCCCTGCAGCTCCCCCGGCACTTAATTTAAGTGCCTTCGGGAAGCGCGCGGGGTCTGTGTAAACCCCACGCCCCCCAGCCCCCCCCCGTGGGGGTCGCGCCCCCCAGTTTGCACACCGCTGTTCTAGAAATCCAATCGGATAAGGCTCTTTCTGCACGCTTTTGCACAACTCCCAGCTACTAGAATATCCCCCTGTGTCTATCCAAGAGGAGGTTTTAGTGTACTGACAAAAAACATCCCAAAATAAATTGTAATTAAGGCTGCGAGGTGTCACTGTATATAGAACATAGATCCAGTAGCACTCTCATTGTAAAAGACTCATCTCTATCCCCCCACAAATAAGCAGGGGGACCCATTCAAAGCCCATAATGTGTATGTCTGAAGCATTAAAGCAAAGTGCAGTGCTGTACCAAAGTAGTAGTTTAGTTTAGACTGCCCTTGAATGGAGTTGAACACTTCCCCAGTGCTGGAATTAGACATAAAAGGTCTATGCAGCAACATAGAGTAGTTGTGTTTAGACGCATGGCTCTATTTTTTGGAGCAGAGCCGCAGCATATATACTGTAAGAACAGTTTCTTACTTCTGACGCGGTATGTTAGACTTATGGCACTTCAGATATGGAGGATTGTTTTGGGCAAATAAAAGGTTAAAAAAAAGTATCAGAGAAATGCAACTTGTGATGCATCTCATTTTAATCTGTGCACCATGTAACTGCCCCCAACTCATCCTACTCACTCTCCCCAAGGTGCAAATTGGGGCAGAGACGCAGAATGTGATACATCTGATTATAATCTGTGCACCATGTAACTCCCCCCAACTCCTTCTACTGACTCTCCCCCAGGTGCAAGCTGGGGCAGAGACGCAGACTGTGATACATCTCATTATAATCTGTGTGCCATGTAACTCCTCCCCAACTCCTCCTACTGACTCTCCCCAAGGTGCATGCTGGGGCAGAGACGCAGACTGTGATACATCTCATTATAATCTGTGATACTTTATCTTGCCATGAAGTCAATGCATTTGAACCCAGTGATACAGTATGTTGATCCCACTGCTGTCAGTGGCAATGTCCATATGTGTACTTGTGTCACCCAATGTATGTAATACAATGTATCACAGTAGCTGTGATTTTTATGACTGCTACTCAAGTTAACCACTTCTCAACCACTTGAAATTAAATGTCAACAGTAGCTGATTTCTCTATTATGACATCATGAGACAGTATCATTGAGCCTCCTAGGAGATGCCAGCAGCAGTGTTCTGTAATGACATCATGGAATCGCCTTAGAGACTGAGATAAATACACAAATGTAAACTTGTTTGTGCGTGACTTGAATTAGTTCCCGAAGGAAACCGTTAGTTTTGTGGACATCTCAGAGATAGGAAAAGAGTGGCGCTGTACAGAGAGACTAATTATCTCCACCTTAACTCTGTATCATGGCAGGTAGGAAGCAACGTGACCTTTACATACCCAAAAAGAAATGGATAATATCTATATTTCTGAACTGTTTACTTTCACAATGTTTTATGGGGTACAGAACAGATAACATGACTCCTATCAATGGATGGGAGAAAGAAGACGGATGGGGTGGGGGGCGGGGGAGAAGGACGGAGGTAGACAACACCCAGGGGGGTTAGGTACCTGGCCTTAATTGGATAATATTTTTTTTTATAAATGTCAAAACTGATTTATTATAGATACATACACACATATTTGTTTTATTGTATTTACTTTCATATCTGGCTTGTAATTCAAAATCTTAAATGATTTGAACAGTAATGTATAGAAAAGAACACATGTACTGTATACATAAATGTCAAAGCGGCAAACGTCTATGGGATCTATGGGATAGTAAAAAAAGACACAGGAACCTTAGTGTATACAGTAGGATTAGTTATGTATAAGGCATGCTTTTTCCTTGCCCTAAGTTTAGGTCAATAACTATTGGACCAATTCTACACCGTGGGGTGTAATGTTCGACTACTTTCAGCCATATCCTTAAATTATTGTCTACAGCAGTGTTTTTCAACCACGGATCCTAGGAACCCTAGGATTCCCCGGGCATCCCTAAAGGGTTCGCTGTAATTTTCAGGTCATTTAAAAATTGTACTTAATACAGAAGAATTTACAGTACAATGCATCTTATCTCAAACGAGCTATTAGAGAGGGTTGGGGCTCCTTACAATGCATCTGATCTCAGACACGCTATTAGAGAGGGTTGGGGCTCCTTACAATGCATCTGATCTCAGAAGCGCTATTAGAGAGGATTGGGGTTCCTCACACTTCATCTGATCTCAGACACGCTATTAGATAAGGTTGGGGTATATTACAATGCATCTCATCTTAGACTCGTTGTTAGAGAGGGTTGGGGTCCCTCAGAATTTCACATATGGTTCCTTAACCAAAAAAAGGTTGGAAACCACTACTCTACAGTAATACAAAGGCCCCAAAAAAGACAAAGCCACAAAACGAGGGCAGAATCTGCCACTTGATTTACAGATATAGCTGACCTGAGTGCTCCTCCAGATACCTCAATATACCAGACGTCTCAGAATACCACACCATAATATTACCACAAAATACTACAGTAGGAACAGGCAATTTTTATGTTTTTATTTGTATTTTTAAAGATCCAGTTCCGAAAGCTATGGTACATCTATATTTGTCATTGTGTTCATAGGTGGACATGAAAGCAGGTGATGGACTGCACAAGTTTTATATGCCAGTTGCCACTTTGTGTTGAAAACTACCTAGAAATAGTTTTCTGTCTGTGTTACATCCCAACACATCATATATGTATATGTATATATGTATATATATATATATATATATATATATATATATATATAGGGTTTAATCTATATATATATATATATAGATTAAACCCCATATATTGAGCTAAAATGTACGGGTGCTCTGGTGTTTCAATACATAGCAATGCTATGAATAGAAGGCAATCATGGAGCTTGCTTAAAAATGTATTTAAATATTGAAACTTCTGACCACTATTGATCAGAGTAGTGGTCTGTAACATTGATAATCAAATAAATGTGTTTTCCCAGCAAGCCATTATCCGTGTTAGTGCTTGCTATTCATAACAAAACAAAGACCACCAAAAACTTTATTCAAAACCAGAACCAAAACCCCAAATATTTTAAAGGCAAAATAAAAATACCAAGCCAAGTGAGCATCTCTATGTATTTCATATGTATTTGATATCAAGAATATCTTTTAGCAGGTCTGTTAAAGCAGTCCTAACCCCCCAAAGTCAGGCTTTCAGGATATCCCAGCTTCAGCGGAGGTGGCTCAATCCGTCCCTGCTTCAGCACAGCTCGCTCAATCAGTCCCTGCTTCAGCACAGGTGACTCAATCAGAGGCTGATTGAGTGATTGTGCCACCTGTGCTAAAGCTGGAATATCCTGAAAAGTTGACCTATAGTGGGGGGTTTGATGACTGGAGTTGAGTCCCCGTGTGTTAAAGAAATGTGCCTTGAATGTGCTTTTCACGCCCTTCACATTTACCTTTCTTCCTTACAGATCAGTTTTTAAATTCCTCTGCTGTGAACCCTCCACCGACCTGCAGTGCTCCTGCAGTCACCACTGCTTACCCTTCATGGAGCAACAGCTCCCACCCAGTAGGGAGGAATACTGAAGTCTACAGACATGGGGCCCAAGGCATGATTTTGCAACAAGGGTCTGCAGGAACACCAATGTATCTACAGCAGATCCCACAGGCAACACGCGCTTACCCTCGTGTATCGGACATGAACGGAGGATTCTACCACACTGCTACAGGAGGATACGCAGGATTTGCAGGACAGGTTAGGGTAGAAGCCACAACGCAGCCTGTTACTTTCCGTCCCAACAAACAGTTGGAAAGACGTGCTACAATAGGGCCTTGTATAATGACCACCCAGTATGCACAACTTCAGCAGCCACCATTCATACCCCTTAGAGGAATGCAGACCTTACAAGGTGAGATATGGAGAATCTTTACTAATCATTGTTCAAAATCTTCTCCTTGACCGATACCATTACCTGTTATAAAGATCTTTAATTACGGTCATTCGCCACTGTAGTGTTACAAATATATAGAACTCTACAGTATGTAGTCCTCGCCAATACTGAAGGGATTAAGCATGTGTTTGCTTTTCTTCCTTTGTGTTATTATGTACAATGTGTTGGTATTTATGATAATTGATTATTTCTCCTTTTTGATTTTGTTACAGTGTGTCAGACCTCGCTTGGAGCCCAACATATTTCCCAGGCCAGTTTAATTACACAAGGAGCAGTTCAGCTTGCTGCTAATGAAAAAAGTGAACCACCTTTAATGTACCCAACTCAACCAGCTCGGAAGCTGAGCCACCTCCCAAAGTTACATATTGATGTGCAAAGCAACAAAGAGTTATGTGTGCCAGTGTGGAAAAGGGGTGGGTTAAAAGATATGGAGAAGAGATCTTCAGAGGTGAAGGCCCCCTCACATATTGCTCAGAAGATTCGTAATAACGTGCTGAGTTCAGTGAAGACTAAGTGTTCGTCAAAGTCTGAGGGGGTACCAAAGTGCTCCACAGTGGAAACAAAGAAGAAAAAGATCCTTTCTTCAGCTGCAAAGGATCAAGTCCCTCAAACTGCACTGCAAAAGAAGGTAAAACCAATGTCAAAGCCAGTAAATCATTCTTCTGCTCCTATACCAGGGAAGTCACCCCATGGCCCACAATCTGGTGACGAGGCTGTTCTGTTAAAAAAGATGAAACATGTGTGTCTCTCAGGTGCCCACATTTCCAATAAGGTATCTGAAAAGATGCAGCAAAGCCGCGAAGGTACAATGGATGCAAAGACACCTGCTGTTACTCATATTAATCCTAAACTGAAGAAAACGCAGGAGATAGGGATCAAACGTAAAGATGCAAAGACTCCTGCAGTTACTCATAGTCCTGAGCGGAAGACACCTCAGGAGATGGGGATCAAACGTAAATATGCAAAAACTCCTGCAGTTACTCATTGTCCTGAGCGGAAGACACCTCAGGAGATCGGGATCAAACATAAATATGCAAAAACACCTGCAGTTACTCATAGTCCTGAGCGGAAGACACCTCAGGAGATGGGGATCAAACTTAAAAATGCAAAGACTCCTGCAGTTATTCATTGTCCTGAGCGGAAGACACCTCAGGAGATCGGGATCAAACGTAAATATGCAAAAACTCCTGCAGTTACTCATAGTCCTGAGCGGAAGAAACCTCAGGAGATGGGGATCAAATGTAAAGGTGCAAAGTCTCCTGCAGTTACTCATAGTCCTGAGCGAAAGACACCTCAAGAGATGGGGATCAAATGTAAACAGAACAGCAATATCAAGCAGCTAGTGAAGAAAACAAAGAACCAGACCAGCGTTTTCAGTTTTGAGCAAGCGCTGGCTTGTGGTACTGATAATAACCCCAAAGCTCTCAAAAGAAAAAGTGCTAATCAGCCTGGAGTGAATTCAGAAGTCCTTGGGAAGGGCAAGAAGTCATTGGAACCTTCTGAACAAGGAAAGGTGAAAGCCCATCACAGCAACCTCAGCCTCCAAATGATTAACTCTGTTCAAGTATTTCACCCATTGGGTAAAAAAGCAGGTCCCACAGGTCCAGGGGCACCCGCAGGATCCATTACACTTGGAAATAAGCTTGGACCAATGCAAGGACACCAAAGCCAGACTTCTGCTTCTCATGTTCAGTGGTCTCTTACTGATGCGATTAAAAGGTTCATGGCCAAAAAACAGGACAGTATTTCTGGAATTAAAGGAGTCAGTATTCATGCCAGGCCTAGGCTATTTAAAATACATGAGTACACAAGACCTGACATTAAAACCAGTGAAATCAAACAACATGGGGAAAACAAAGCTTCAGTTATAGAGAATCCCAAACACTTCCCAGTGATATCCATAGAACAGGAAGCTGCAGTAAGATGCATTGAAAAGGTCAGCCAAACCACTATCCCCATTCAAGCTCCTTTCAACCAGAAGCACCAGCTTTGTAACCTGCAGCACCAGCTTTCTAACCTGCAGCTTCCTATCAATGTACCCAGTAGAGTGGACAACTTCACTCCATCCTTCTGGCAACAGCCTCTCCAAGAGCTTGAGGTCTCCATACCTATTCCACCAGAACAGAGAGAGGAGAGAGAGGCTATGAAAAGGAAAGCACAACTGGAGAGGGAGTAAGCCTGTCAACATACATCCAATGGGAGGCTACAGTGCTTTGTTCAGAGGCTGGAGGATCATAACATCTCTAAACTTTACGGATACCCACCATCCAGACTTATTTCCCCCATGAGCTACTTAGGCCCTAAAAAACAAAACAAAAAAAAAAACCCTGACTAATCTGTAACTGATGCCAAGCTCTGTGACTATCTGTAAATAAGATTTATATTTATAAGTCAGTTTGTAACATATTTTACTAAGAATATATTTAAAACTCTTCAATAAAATGTATCTATTTTTAATTGAACTCTTTATTTACCAAATAAATTATTTACAAATGCCAAGGGTTATTGAAATTCTGCAAATTAACTTTAGATTACCCTCTTGATGATACGAGAGAGAGAGAGAGAGAGAGAGAGAGAGAGAGATAGAGAGAGAGAGAGATAAGTAAGTCAGACCCCACATATGAGAAAGAAACAGATAAATATTTAATTATATGCTTTGTCATGTTGGATGTTGTATGTATGTATGTACTGTATGTCTTTATTTATATAGCGCCATTTATGTAGAAAGCGCTTCACCGCAGTAATACACGTGACAATCATATAAATAATACAAATAACAGATCATGGGAATAAGTGCTTCAGACATAAAAGTAACATTTAGGAAAAGGAGTCCCTGCTCCGAAGAGCTTACAATCTAATTGGTAGGTAGAACATACAGAGACAGTAGAAGGGCGTTCTGGTAAGTGCGTCTGCAATGGGCCAAGCTTTTTGAATGCGGTCTATAGTATCAGCCACGGAGCTACTCACATGCTTCTTTAAGCAGATGTGTTAGAATGTGGGTCTTAAAGGTGGATAGATAGGGTGCTAGTCGGGTATTGAGGGGAAGGGCATTCCAGAGGTGAGGGGCAGTCAGTGAGAAAGGTTTAAGGCGAGAGAGGGCTTTATGGACAAAAGATAGTTTCCGTGGGCGCCTATATTAACAACTACTATAAAAGGATATACGAAAACCAAGCCTGTTGGCTGTGAAGAAACGTGGCTCCTCACGGTGTGCTTGAAAGAAAAGAAAAAGCACAACACATAGCGTAATACTGTAGAATGTAAGACAAACAACACTTAAGACAACATATAACAGCTGAGAACTGGATAGGTGAATTTAACACAATAAAAACATTTAATAACAGTTAATAATTAATATAATGCACAATACACATGGACATATATTATGTGAACAAGTAAAATGAATGAATTAATGGTTCTTATACTCCGTAGCACCAATGATGATGGTTGCAATGCCTACTCACCAGATGGAATAGGTTTGCAGGCAGTGGATAATTTAGAGAGTATCCCCTCTCGTTTCTTTAAGCTGCTCTCTGCTAACTGGCGTCTCCGTCTGCTCGTGGATGTAACTCATCAAACAGGAACTCCTGCAACACGCTGGGGAGGACGTCCGGTAGATGGTAAACAGCAGCAGCTGATTCGGCACGCCGTCGGCAACGGGAAACTAGCCGGTTAGTGGCGCACACAGATTCGCCAATGCGTGGGGATACTGACACCAAGGTGCTGGGTATTAAAATCGCCACCCTACGCGTTTCGAGAGCGCTCTGCTCTCTTCCTCAGGGGTATATGAAATAAAAGTCCAGAGACATCCTTTAAATACAGGGTCCGCAATTTTAGTAAGTAATTTCACCTGCAGCTGATTGCACATGCGCAGTGGAAAAAATGAGGTAGTTCTTGAAAATGGTTGTGTAATCAAACACATGCGCAATTGAACAGTCAAAAATGATATTGCAAAAAGCTACTACAATTTGTATACAGCTGTTATACGTAACAAACAACATTGACATGACAAACTTATTCTGTGAATAACAAATAGCATATATAACTAACAAAATATATTTATATATTTACATAATTAATCTAAAATAAAAAATATAATCAAAATTTTTTTACGTGATACACTCATATATGAACTTTATAATCGTGATCTATAATGAATTGATGTGCCCATTGATAACTAGTGTAACTTAATATAATGATAATTAAAATATTTGTGAATGTGTTATGCTAATAATAATGTACTTATGATATATGTAGGAGGAGCCTACTGTTAGAAGTGAAATAGACACTATTATCTGAGGTATGTCTATTGAATGGACGATGGTAATTTTAACCCACCAAAAAGGATTTCAAATCAAATTCTACATTTAAGCCCATTGGGGACAGAGTGCGTAACTCATAAATCCAATAGGATTCTCTTCTCCCCAAAAGGCTCAATGTATTTCCTCCTCTCCAGTGTGGTGTAATACACTCTATCCCTACACATCTTAGACCTTTCGGATCTCGATTGTGCACCTGAAGAAAATGATTGGACACATTGTGTGTAACTAAACCGGTTTTAATATTGTATATATGTTCGTACAAATGTCTTTTTATAGCTCTTGTGGTCATACCCACATACTGCAGAACACATGCACATTCAAGTAGATATATAACAAAAGAACTACTACATGTGATATGTTGCTTGATTTTATACTGTTTTTGGGTTTTATTTGATATAAAGTTAGTTTTTTTGGTACTGTATTTGCATGCCGTGCATTTGTTACAGAGGAAGTATCCCCCACAAAGTGCTGCATTGCGATGAACAGGCTGCAGTGATGGACAGCTAGGTGCCAGTCTCTGTCCTATATTAGGAGCTTTTGTGAATATAATATATGGATATTCGGGTAAAATACCCTCAAGTTCTTTATCCTTTTTTAATATTGGCCAATATTTTTTGAAAGTTTTGCGTATATTTGGTGCCATTTGGTTAAATTGAGTGACAAATGCCAAATTGCCTGTTGTATTAGTATTTTTATTTTTATATTGCAAGAGACTGGTTCTGTCCATCGCTGCAACTTCGGCAATAGTTCTATCTAAGTCCTGTGGGGAATATTTCCTCTCCACAAATTTTTGCTTCAGATCTTCGGCTTGGATTTTAAATGTGTCTGGATGGGAGCTGTTTCTTTTTAGTCTAATGAACTGTCCCTTCGGTATGTTTTTGACCCATGTGGGATTGTGGTGACTTTGTGCATGTAAATAATTATTAGATTGAACAGGTTTAAAATATGTGCTGGTGTGAATGTGGTTATTAACAATAGTGATTTCTAAATCTAAAAATTCTATTTTATTGGGGCTGGTGACAAATGTGAATTTTAAATTATTAATATTATTATTCATATATAACTGAAACTGAGTTAACTGTGCTAGTGTGCCCGACCAAATAAAAATAATATCATCTATGTAGCGCCGCCACAGCACCAAGTTTGCACCATAGGGACAACTGGACCATATATGTTGTTTCTCCCAGTTGCCCATAAATAAATTAGCATAACTAGGTGCAAACTTGGTGCCCATGGCGGTGCCACATACCTGTAAATAAAAATCCTTATTAAAATAAAAAAATTGTGACAAAGAATAAATTTAATTCCTAAAATCAAAAAATCTTTGTACTCTTTGGAAATAGATGGGTCATTATTTAAGGTGTCCAAGACTGATTCACATCCTTGTTCATGATTAATTATTGTGTATAGTGAATTGACGTCTGCAGTAACAAAAAAATAATGGGGTTGCCACTGAATGTCCTGGAGGGTCTGCAGTATGTGGGTAGTATCCCGGAGATATGAAGGTAATTGTACGACATATTTTTGAAGTTGCCTATCGATATATTGAGATAAATGTGATGTTAACGATTGAATGCCCGAAATGATGGGGCGACCGGGGGGGAAATTTATATTTTTATGTATTTTAGGTATTATATAAAAAAGAGGTAATCTGGGATGTCTATTGTAAAGAAATTCAAACTCTTTTTGAGTAATTAGGTTTTGGTCTAAACCAAATGTTAGATAATTAAATAATTTTTGCTGATATTGTGTAGTGGGATTTGATGGGAGGAGTTGGTAAGTGGATATGTCACCTAAAATTCTTAGTGACTCGTTGATATAGTATGATTTATCCATAATTACCAACCCCCCCCCCCCCCTTTGTCTGCTGGTTTTATAATTATGTTTTCATTCTCTTCAAGTGCACGTAGTGTCAATTTTTCATCTTTACTAAGATTATCTGTCTTGACTTTATAACTTCGACTTAAGGTCTCTAGGTCATCTGTGACCATGTGGGCAAATGTGTCCACAAAAGGACCACTTAAAAACTTAGGAAAGAAGGTTGAGGGATTCCTGAAAGTAGATGTACTAGTAGTTAGTGGTAAGTTAGTGTTGGTATCTATTCTAGATATGGCGTCTCTTTGAAAATATTTTTTGAGACAAAGTTTGCGTACATATCGTTGAACATCAACATATAACTTAAAACTATCTGGCCCAGTAACTGGAGCAAAAGATAATCCTTTTGATAATAGCTTAGTTTATTTAATGGTAATTGGAGGGCTTTAGATACAAATCTAATTGGTTGATGTACCATGTGATGGCTTCCATTTTATTTTTTGGCAGAAATGACATCATCTTAAGTGATTGGATAATAAAGGAACTATTGGATCTCAATATAAATGTAGAAAATATGCAGGGCCAAAGCTATGACAATGTTGCAAATATACGGGTAAAGCATAATGGAGTTCAAAGACATGTTGAACATGAATCCACGTGCGTTTTATGTACAATGTAGTTCTCATTATTTGAACCTAGTGGTTAACAACACTGCCAAACCCAATATAGGTGCCATTTAATTTTTGGGCTTAATTCAACCGTTGTATAATTTCTTCCCCAGGTCCACCAACAGATAGATCATTCTTTTAAAATCCTTACCCAATTTAACACTAAAGAGAGTTTGTGAAACACGTTGAGAGTCTCGTATTGATGCAGTTAGACCAATTCGATACCATCTGGGAGCGCTCTATGTTGCGTTAGTGTATATTAAAGAAGATGTGACATTTAAAAGTGAACATCATGGCCCCCAGAGTAGAGCTGTTGCGTACAATCTCGCAAAATGTATTTGTGACTATAAATTCATATGTTGTGTAATATTTTGGTATGACATATTAAGTACAATCAATCCAGTGAGCAAGCAGTCTATAAACTATGACAAAAACAAGTCCAAAGACCAAATCTGGGGCTCCAAAAAACAATCCCAACAGTAGATTTGGGGCCCTGTTTGTTTAAATCAAAAACACTACAGTAATGTCCAATCCTTTGTCTCATAAATAGAAAGGTATCCTTACCAACTCCACTTCTAAATGGTGTAAATGATCAGTCTAGGGGTTTACAGTATATACATGTAGAAAAGATGGCGCCTAGCTGGTTCTGCTCTGTTATTGAGCTATCACAAATCAGCTGTAAATGTTCACATGGAATGGCACCTAGTTAACTTTTTTAATCAATAACTGTAGACTTGCTAGTCGGCCAATATCATAGACTCTATCCTCAATAATAACAAAGTGGAGACTCACGGTTATCAAAGGGTGCATCAGTTCAATCCTACTCCTGTGGGTTGCTGCAGGGCACCTTTTGGTGTGTTGTTCGCTAGGTAGATAGTACAAAGTGAAAAATGTGCGATGCACAACCGGAACGAAAAAATAAATGAACTGGAGAGAGGGTACAGTAACTACACAATTTGCTTTTAATAACTCATCTAATCAAATGACCGGCAACAAAACGCGTGCGCACACAGAGGTTTTCAAACATCTCTATGGAGCTTGGTCCCACCCCCCGTTCGCGTCACGTGTCACTCACGCGCGGCGCGCTCACGGGACGATCGTGCACCACTCCCCAGCTGCGACACAACACCCGTAACAATGCCCACCTGTCTCCTGCGCTCTGCGTCCAATCACAACTCCCGCGGGGGCTACACCTCCGTTCCGCCTCTCACTTTCATTGCTCCAGTCCTCCTATTTAATCTCTGCTTGCTCAGTTACACATTGCTGAGCATAGACCATAGTAGCTTTGTGTTCCTACATTCCTGCTTTGCCTTGCCTCTCTTGCTTTCAGTTTGACCTCATGTGTACCGACCCGGCTAGACTCTTGGACGCTCTCTGTATAACGACCCCAGCTTGCCCTCGACTACCTGCATCTCTCCATCCCTGACCACGGATATAGGACATTCTTTTAACCCAACAGCTCCAACCCTCGACCTCGGCACAACGGACATCTACCGTTACTGGCTCCTCCTCATGACCGCGGCAAGTATCTGGACTACCCTCTCTCTCCAACCCCGACCCGGCTACGCTGACAATCCAGGCGTGCCTCCACTGCTGTGGGTGCGCAGTTTCTACTTTCCCACCTCAGTACCGGGGGTCCGCCTTGTTCGTGGTGAGTGCAAGGGTCACAATTAGAGAGGGTTGGGGTTCCTTACAATGCATCTGATCTCAGACGCGCTATTAGAGAGGGTTGGGGCTCCTTTGAATGCATCTGATCTCAGACGCGCTATTAGAGAAAGTTGGGATTCCTTACAATGCAGATTTCAGACGCGCTGTTAGAGAGGGTTGGGGCTCCTTACAATGTATTTGATCAATGCATTGTAAGGAACCCCAACCCTCTCTAGTGTCTCCATCAGTGCCAACAGTGTCAGTGGCCATGTGAGACCCCACCCTCTTCTTCTAACACATTTCTTCACCCTCTCACCCTCTTTTTCTGCTCCCTCTGTATTGCTCCCCCCTCTATTTCCCTATTTCTCCTCCCCTTCTATTTTCTGCCCCCTTTTCACACCTCCCTCCTCAATTTATTTCTCTTCCCCCTGTCTCACTCTTCCCCTCCCCTCTCTCTTCTTCTCCTCTCTCTTTCCCAATCTTACACTCTTCCCCCCCATCTCTATCTTTTTATTTCTCACACTTCCACTCACTCCCCCACCACCCCCTCTCTCTCTTTCTCCCTCCCTCTCGCTCACTCCAACATCTCTCACACTCTCCCCTCCCCTCAGCTATCACTCAATGTTTGGACTAATAAAGTTGTTGAAGTATCCCAGCAGCCTCTCTGAGTCAGTCATCCGCAGTTGCGCCGGAATCCGCCATCTTTACCCGATTTTCTTCTGACGGTGGCACGCAGGAGTAGCTGAGGTGAGCAGGCCCCAGACCGGAGATGCAGGTGAGGTAAGCAACCAACAAACCCCCTGCACCGGTCAATTCCGTGGCCCAGCGGAGCTCCCTCATGCGCTACCCCAGTGACTGACAGCCATACAGTTTGCCACACTGCATACGGAAGCGCAGGACAGATCTCCACAAACTTTATCACTCAATGTCACCCTATTTTCACTCAATCTCCCCCTCCTCACACTGAACCCACTGACAACACACACAATCCCCCCTTACACACACACACACACAATTCTGCCCCCAAAACACACACACTATTACAATTACACACAATTCCTCCTTCCGGCATGGACCGGTGAGGATCGGTGCAGTAGAGGCCTGGCAGAAATCGGAGGCCAAGCAACCATATGCAGAAGTTGGGCCCGACCTCTGGCCAATTTTTAACTAAGTGGGGGAGTGAGAGGATGAGGGGGAGACATGAGAGGATGAGGAGGGGGGGGCGAGAGGATGAGGAGGTGGGGAGTGAGAGGATGAGGAGCGCAGGGGTTAGTGAGAGGATAAGCAGGGGGGGTGAGAGGATGAGGAGGGGGGAGTGAGAGGATAAGGGGAGGGGGAGGATGAGCAGAGGGGGAGGATGAGGAGAGGGGATTGAGAGAATGAGGAGTGGGGAGTGAGAAGATGAGCAGGGGAGGAGAGAGAGGATGAGCAGGAGAGAAGTGAGAGGATGAGGAGGGGGAGTAAGAGGATGGGCAGGGGTGAGTGAGAGGATGAGGAGGAGTGAGTGAGAGGATGAGGAGTGCGGAGTGAGGATGAGGAAGGTGAGTAAGAGAATAAGGAGGGGGAATGAGAGGATGAGGAGGAGTAGAGGATGAGGAGAGGGAGGGGAGAGAGGATAAGGATAGGGGTGAGAGGAGGAGGGGTGGGTGAGAGGATGAGCAGGGGGAGTGACAGGATAAGGGGGTGAGAGGAGATGGGGGGGGGGGTGAGAGGATGAGGAGGGGGTGAATGAGAGAATGAGAAGGGGGCGAGAGGCTGAGGAGAGGTGGGTGAGAGGATGGGGAGTAAGAGAATGAGGGGATTGAGAGGTTCAGCAGGGGGAGTGAGAGGATGAGGAGGGGGGGAGTGAGAGGATGAGGAGGGGGTGAGTGAGAGGATGAGGAGGGGGTGAGAGGATGAGGAGAGGAGGGTGAGAGGATGAGGAGGGGGAGTCAGAGGATGAGGGGAGTGAGAGGTTCAGCAGGTGGGATTGAGAGGATGAGGAGAGGGGAGTGAGAGGATGAGGAGGTGGTGAGTGAGAGGATGAGGAGGGGGTGAGAGGATGAGGGGAGGGGTGGGTGAGAGGATGAGGATGAGGAGGGTGAATGAGAGGATGAGGGGAGTGAGAAGATGAGGAGAGGGTGAGGAGAGGACGAGGAGGGGGGAGTGATACAACGAGGAGTGAGAGGATGAGGATGCATGGAGAGATGATGAGGAGGGGGATGATGAGGAGGGGCAGAGAAGTTGTGGAGGATGTGGAGAGTATGAGGGGAGTTGGGGGGAGTGGAAGGGGAGTGAGAGAATGAAGGGTGAAGCAAGAGAATGAGGAGGGGTGAGTGAGAGGAGGACGGGAGAGAGAGGAGGAGGAGGGGGGAGTGAGAGGATGAGAAAGGGGAGCAAGAAGATGAGGGGGGAGTGAGAGGATGAGGAGGGGAGAAGTGAGAGGATGAGGAGGGGTGAGTTAGAGGATGAAGGGTGAGTTAGAGGATGAAGGGGGAGTGAGAGGATGAGGAGGGGAGTGAGAGGATGAGAAGGGGGGTGAAAGGATGAGGAAGGGGGAGTGAGAGGAGAAGGGGGGAGAGAGGATGAGTAGGGGGCAGTGAGAGCAGGGGGAGAAGCGAGAGGATGAGGAGGGGTGAGTTAGAGGAGGAGGCGTGAGTTAGAGGATATGGGGTGTTAGAGAATTAGGGGGAATAGGTAGGATGAGGAGGGGGAGTGAGAGGATGAGGACTGGGAGTGAGAGGATGAGGAGGTAGGAGTGAGAGGATGAGGAGGGAGGAGTGAGAGGATGAGGAGGGAGGAGTGAGAGGATGAGGAGGGGGGTGTAAGAGGATGAGGAGGTAGGAGTGAAAGGACGAGGACTGGGAGTGAGAGGAGGGGGAGTGAGATGATAAGGATGGGGAGTGAGAGGATGATGGGGGAGTAAGAGGATGAGGAGGTAGGAGTGAGAGGATGAGGAGGGATGAGTGAGAGGATGAGGAGGGGGGAGTAAGAGGATGAGGAGGTAGGAGTGAGAGGATGAGGAGGGGGAGAGAGAGGATGAGGAGGGGGAGTGAGAGGATGAGGAGGGAGGAGGGAGAGGATGAGGAGGGAGAAGTGAGAGGATGAGGAGAGGATGAGGAGGGGAGGCGTGAGAGGATGAGGAGAAAGAAGTGAGAGGACGAGGAGAGGATGAGGAGGGGAGGTGTGAGAGGATGAGGAGGGGTGAGTGAGAAGAAGAGGGAGTGAGAGGATGAGGATGGGGAGTTAGAGGATGAGGAGGCCAGAGTGAGAGGATGAGGAGGGGGTAGTGCGAGGATGAGGAGGGGGAGTGCGAGAATGAGATGGGGGAGTGAGAGGATGAGGATGAGGAGTGAGAGGATGAGGTGGGGGGAGTGAGAGGATGAGGAGGGGGGAGTGAGAGGATCAGGGGGGAGTGAGAGGATGAGAAGGGGGAGTGAGAGGATGAGAAGAGGAGGAAGGGGAGAGTGAGAGGATGAGGGGGGAGTGAGAGGATGAGGAGGGAGTGAGAGGATGAGGAGGGGGAGTGAGAGGATGAGGCGGGGTGAGAAGATGAGAGGGTGAGAAGATGAGAGGGTGAGAAGATGAGGAGGGGGGGTGTGAGGATGAGGAGGGAGTGAGAGGATGAGGACAGTGAGAGAGGATGGGTCGGTGAGAGAATGAGGAGGGGGTGTGTGAGAGGAGGATGAGGATGGGGGAGTGAGAGGAGGAGGAGAGGGAAGTGTGAGGATGAGGAGGGGGAGTGCGAGGATCAGGAGGGGGGAGTGAGAGGATAAGATGGAGGAGTTAGAGGATGAGTATGGGGAGTGAGAGGATGAGGAGAGGGGAGTGCAAGGATGAGGAGGGGGGAGTGAGAGGATGAGAAAGGGGAGTGAGAGGATGAGAAGGGGGAGTGAGAGGATGAGGGGGTGAACATGCGAGAAGGACTTACAGAAGAGCAAAATCTAGAACAGGGGGGCGCAAACTTTTTTCCCTGCGCCCCCCTACCGGCGGTCCCCTCACTCCCGCGCCCCCCCTAACCCCCACTCACCTGCACTCCGGCGTCATGACGTCACGTTGCCCTAGTAACGTGACGTCACATGACCTCACAGCGTCATTTTGATGCCGCGTTGCCATGGCGACGCAGGAAGGAAGCCGCCGGAGCCTAGGTAAGTGAAGGTTTACAGAGGCCCTGCAGCTCCCTCGGCACTTAATTTAAGTGCCTTCGGGAAGCGCTGGGCCTCTGTAAACCCTACGCCCCCCAGCCGGCAGTCTCGCGCCCCCCATGGGGGTCGCGCCCCCCAGTTTGCGCACCGCTGTTGTAGAAATCCAATCGGATAAGGCTCTTTCTGCACGCTTTTGCACAACTCCCAGCTACTAGAATATCCCCCTGTGTCTATCCAAGAGGAGGTTTTAGTGTACTGACAAAAAACATCCCAAAATAAATTGTAATTAAGGCTGCGAGGTGTCACTGTATATAGAACATAGATCCAGTAGCACTCTCATTGTAAAAGACTCTTATCTCTATCCCCCCACAAATAAGCAGGGGGACCCATTCAAAGCCCATAATGCGTATGTCTGAAGCATTAAAGCAAAGTGCAGTGCTGTACCAAAGTAGTAGTTTAGTTTAGACTGCCCTTGAATGGAGTTGAACACTTCTCCAGTGCTGGAATTAGACATAAAAGGTCTATGCAGCAACATAGAGTAATTGTGTTTAGACGTATGGCTCAATTTTTTGGAGCAGAGCCGCAGCATATATACTGTAAGAACAGTTTCTTACTTCTGACGCGGTATGTTAGACTTATGGCACTTCAGATATGGAGGATTGTTTTGGGCAAATAAAAGGTTAAAAAAAAGTATCAGAGAAATGCAACTTGTGATACATCTCATTTTAATCTGTGCACCATGTAACTCCCCCAACTCATCCTACTCACTCTCCCCAAGGTGCAAATTGGGGCAGAGACGCAGAATGTGATACATCTGATTATAATCTGTGCACCATGTAACTCCCCCAACTCATCCTACTCACTCTCCCCAAGGTGCAAATTGGGGCAGAGACGCAGAATGTGATACATCTGATTATAATCTGTGCACCATGTAACTCCCCCCAACTCCTCCTACTGACTCTCCCCAAGGTGCAAGCTGGGGCAGAGACGCAGACTGTGATACATCTCATTATAATCTGTGTGCCATGTAACTCCTCCCCAACTCCTCCTACTGACTCTCCCCAAGGTGCATGCTGGGGCAGAGATGCAGACTGTGATACATCTCATTATAATCTGTGATACTTTATCTTGCCATGAAGTCAATGCATTTGAACCCAGTGATACAGTATGTTGATCCCACTGCTGTCAGTGGCACTGTCCATATGTGTACTTGTGTCACCCAATGTATGTACTGTAATACAATGTATCACAGCAGCTGTGATTTTTATGACTGCTACTCAAGTTAACCACTTCTCAACCACTTGAAATTAAATGTCAACAGTAGCTGATTTCTCTATTATGACATCACGAGACAGTATCATTGAGCCTCCTAGGAGATGCCAGCAGCAGTGTTCTGTAATGACATCATGGAATCGCCTTAGAGACTGAGATAAATACACAAATGTAAACTTGTTTGTGCGTGACTTGAATTAGTTCCCGAAGGAAACCGTTAGTTTTGTGGACATCTCAGAGATAGGAAAAGTGTGGCGCTGTACGGAGAGACTAATTATCTCCACCTTAACTCTGTATCATGGCAGGTAGGAAGCAACGTGACCTTTACATACCCAAAAAGAAATGGATAATATCTATATTTCTGAACTGTTTACTTTCACAATGTTTTATGGGGTACAGAACAGATAACATGACTCCTATCAATGGATGGGAGAAAGAAGACGGATGGGGTGGGGGGCGGGGGGGAGGGACGGAGGTAGACAACACCCAGGGGGTTAGGTACCTGGCCTTTATTGGATAATATTTTTTTTTATAAATGTCAAAACTGATTTATTATAGATACATACACACATATTTGTTTTATTGTATTTAATTTCATATCTGGCTTGTAATTCAAAATCTTAAATGATTTGAACAGTAATGTATAGAAAAAAACACATGTACTGTATACATAAATGTCAAAGCGGCAAACATCTATGGGATCTATGGGATAGTAAAAAAAGACACAGGAACCTTAGTGTATACAGTACAGTAGGATTAGTTATGTATAAGGCATGCTTTTTCCTTGCCCTAAGTTTAGGTCAATAACTATTGGACCAATTCTACACCGTGGGGTGTAATGTTCGACTACTTTCAGCCATATCCTTAAATTATTGTCTATAGCAGTGTTTTTCAACCACGGATCCTAGGAATCCTAGGATTCCCCGGGCATCCCTAAAGGGTTTGCTGTAATATTCAGGTCATTTTAAAATTGTACTTAATACAGAAGAATTTACAGTACAATGCATCTTATCTCAGACGCGCTCTTGGAGAGGGTTGGGGTTCCTTACAATGCATCTGATCTCAGACGCGCTATTAGAGAGGGTTGGGGCTCCTTACAATGCATCTGATCTCAGAAGCGCTATTAGAGAGGATTGGGGTTCCTCACACTTCATCTGATCTCAGACGCACTATTAGATAGGGTTGGGGTATATTATAATGCATCTCATCTTAGACTCGTTGTTAGAGAGGGTTGGGGTCCCTCAGAATTTCACATATGGTTCCTTAACCAAAAAAAGGTTGGAAACCACTACTCTACAGTAATACAAAGGCCCCAAAAAAGACAAAGCCACAAAACGAGGGCAGAATCTGCCACTTGATTTACAGATATAGCTGACCTGAGTGCTCCTCCAGATACCTCAATATACCAGACGTCTCAGAATACCACACCATAATATTACCACAAAATACCACAGTAGGAACAGGCAATTTTTATGTTTTTATTTTTAAAGATCCAGTTCCGAAAGCTATGGTACATCTATATTTGTCATTGTGTTCATAGGTGGACATGAAAGCAGGTGATGGACTGCACAAGTTTTATATGCCAGTTGCCACTTTGTGTTGAAAACTACCTAGAAATAGTTTTCTGTCTGTGTTACATCCCAACACATCATATATGTATATGTATATATATATATATATATAGATATATATATATATAAATATATAAATATATATATAGATATATATAAATATATATATCTATATATATATATATATATATATATATATATATATATATATATATTAAACCCCATATATTGAGCAAAAATGTACGGGTGCTCTGGTGTTTCAACACACAGCAATGCTATGAATAGAAGGCAATCATGGAGCTTGCTTAAAAATGTATTTAAATATTGAAACTTCTGACCACTATTGATCAGAGTAGTGGTCTGTAACATTGATAATCAAATAAATGTGTTTTCCCAGCAAGCCATTATCCCTGTTAGTGCTGGCTATTCATAACAAAACAAAGACCACCAAAAACTTTATTCAAAACGAGAACAAAAAAGCGGAGGTGGCTCAATCAGTCCCTGCTTCAGTACAACTCGCTCAATCAGTCCCTGCTTCAGTACAGGTGATTCAATCAGAGGCTGATTGAGTGATTGTGCCACCTGTGCTAAAGCTGGAATATCCTGAAAAGTTAACCTGTTGGGGGGGGGGGGGGCTTGATGACTGGAGTTGAGTCCCCGTGTGTTAAAGAAATGTGCCTTGAATGTGCTTTTCTGGCCCTTCACTTTTACCTTTCTTCCTTACAGATCAGTTTTTAAATTCCTCTGCTGTGAACCCTCCACCGACCTGCAGTGCTCCTGCAGTCACCCCTGCTTACCCTTCATGGAGCAACAGCCACCCAGTAGGGAGGAATACAGAAGTCTACAGACATGGGGCCCAAGGCATGATTTTGCAACAAGGGTCTGCAGGAACACCAATGTATCTACAGCAGATCCCACAGGCAACACGTGCTTACCCTCCTGTATCGGACATGAACAAAGGATTCTACCACACTGCTACAGGAGGATACACAGGATTTGAAGGACAGGTTAGGGGAGAAGCCACAACGCAGCCTGTTACTTTCCGTCCCAACACACATTTGGAAAGACGTGCTACAATAGGGCCTTGTATAATGACCACCCAGTATGCACAACTTCAGCAGCCACCATTCATACCCCTTAGAGGAATGCAGACCTTACAAGGTGAGATATGGAGAATCTTTACTAATCATTGTTCAAAATCTTCTCCTTGACCGATACCATTACCTGTTATAAAGATCTTTAATTACGGTCATTCGCCACTGTAGTGTTACAAATATATAGAACTCTACAGTATGTAGTCCTCGCCAATACTGAAGGGATTAAGCATGTGTTTGCTTTTTTCCTTTGTGTTATTATGTACAATGTGTTGGTATTTATGATAATTGATTATTTCTCCTTTTTGATTTTGTTACAGTGGGTCAGACTTCGCTTGGAGCCCAACATATTTCCCAGGCCAGTTTAATTACACAAGGAGCAGTTCAGCTTGCTGCTAATGAAAAAAGTGAACCGCTTCTAATGTACCCAACTCAACCAGCTCGGAAGCTGAGCCACCTCTCAAAGTTACATATTGATGTGCAAAGCAACAAAGAGTTATGTGTTCCAGTGTGGAAAAGGAGTGGGTTAAAAGATATGAAGAACAGATCTTCAGAGGTGAAGGCCCCCTCACATATTGCTCAGAAGATTCGTAATAACGTGCTGAGTTCAGTGAAGACTAAGTGTCCGTCAAAGTCTGAGGGGGTACCAAAGTGCTCCACAGTGGAAACAAAGAAGAAAAAGATCCTTTCTTCAGCTGTAAAGGATCAAGTCCCTCAAACTGCACTGCAAAAGAAGGTAAAACCAATGTCAAAGCCAGTAAATCATTCTTCTGCTCCTATACCAGGGAAGTCACCCCATGGCCCACAATCTGGTGACGAGGCTGTTCTGTTAAAAAAGATGAAACGTGTTTGTCTCTCAGGTGCCCACATTTCCAATAAGGTATCTGAAAAGATGCAGCAAAGCCGCGAAGGTACAATGGATGCAAAGACACCTGCTGTTACTCATATTAATCCTAAACTGAAGAAAACTCAGGAGATAGGGATCAAACGTAAAGATGCAAAGCCTCCTGCAGTTACTCATAGTCCTGAGTGGAACACACCTCAGGAGATAGGGATCAAACGTAAATATGCAAAAACTCCTGCAGTTACTCATTGTCCTGAGCGGAAGACACCTCAGGAGATCGGGATCAAACGTAAATATGCAAAAACACCTGCAGTTACTCATAGTCCTGAGCGGAAGACACCTCAGGAGATGGGGATCAAATGTAAAGATGCAAAGTCTCCTGCAGTTACTCATAGTCCTGAGCGGAAGACACCTCAGGAGATGGGGATCAAACTTAAAAATGCAAAGACTCCTGCAGTTACTCATTGTCCTGAGCGGAAGACACCTCAGGAGATCGGGATCAAACGTAAATATGCAAAAACACCTGCAGTTACTCATAGTCCTGAGCGGAAGACACCTCAGGAGATGGGGATCAAATGTAAAGATGCAAAGTCTCCTGCAGTTACTCATAGTCCTGAGCGAAAGACACCTCAAGAGATGGGGATCAAACGTAAACAGAACAGCAATATCAAGCAGCTAGTGAAGAAAACAAAGAACCAGACCAGCGTTTTCAGTTTTGAGCAAGCGCTGGCTTGTGGTACTGATAATAACCCCAAAGCTCTCAAAAGAAAAAGTGCTAATCAGCCTGGAGTGAATTCAGAAGTCCTTGGGAAGGGCAAGAAGTCATTGGAACCTTCTGAACAAGGAAAGGTGAAAGCCCATCACAGCAACCTCAGCCTCCAAATGATTAACTCTGTTCAAGTATTTCACCCATTGGGTAAAAAAGCAGGTCCCACAGGTCCAGGGGCACCCGCAGGATCCATTACACTTGGAAATAAGCTTGGACCAATGCAAGGACGCCAAAGCCAGACTTCTGCTTCTCATGTTCAGTGGTCTCTTACTGATGCGATTAAAAGGTTCATGGCTAAAAAACAGGACAGTATTTCTGGAATTAAAGGAGTCGGTATTAATGCCAGGCCTAGGCTATTTAAAATACATGAGTACACAAGACCTGACATTAAAACCAGTGAAATCAAACAACATGGGGAAAACAAAGCTTCAGTTATAGAGAATCCCAAACACTTCCCAGTGATATCCATAGAACAGGAAGCTGCAGTAAGATGCATTGAAAAGGTCAGCCAAACCACTATCCCCATTCCAGCTCCTGGCATTAAAACCACTGAAATCAAACAACGTGGGGAAAACAAAGCTTCAGTTATAGAGAATCCCAAACACTTCCCAGTGATATCCATAGAACTGAAATCTGCAGTGACATGCATTAAAAAGGTCAGCCAAACCACTATCCCCATTCAAGCTCCTTTCAACCAGAAGCACCAGCTTTCTAACCTGCAGCTTCCTATCAATGTACCCAGCAGAGTGGACAACTTCACTCCATCCTTCTGTCAACAGCCTCAGCTTGAGGTCTCCATACCTATTCCACCAGAACAGAGAGAGGAGAGAGAGGCTATGAAAAGGAAAGGACAACTGGAGAGGGAGTAAGCCTGTCAACATACCTCCAATGGGAGGCTACAGTGCTTTGTTCAGAGGCAGGAGGATCATAACATCTCTAAATGTTACGGATACCCACCATCCAGACTTATTTCCCCCATGAGCTACTTAGGCCCTAAAACACAAAAAAAAAAAAAAAAAAAACCCTGACTAATCTGTAACTGATGCCAAGCTCTGTGACTATCTGTAAATAAGATTTATATTTATAAGTCAGTTTGTAACATATTTTACTAAGAATATATTTAAAACTCTTCAATAAAATGTATCTATTTTTAATTGAACTCTTTATTTACTAAAGAAATTATTTACAAATGCCAAGGGTTATTGAAATTCTGCAAATTAACTTTAGATTACCCTCTTGATGATACGAGAGAGAGAGAGAGAGAGAGAGAGAGAGAGAGAGAGAGAGAGAGAGAGAGAGAGAGAGAGAGAGAGAGAGAGAGAGAGAGAGAGAGAGAGAGAGAGAGAGATAAGTAAGTCAGACCCCACATATGAGAGAGAAACAGATAAATATTTAACTATATGCTTTGTCATGTTGGATGTTGTATGTATGTATGTACAGTACTGTATGTCTTTATTTATATAGCGCCATTTATGTAGAAAGCGCTTCACCGCAGTAATACACGTGACAATCATATAAATAATACAAATAACAGATCATGGGAATAAGTGCTTCAGGCATAAAAGTAACATTTAGGAAAAGGAGTCCCTGCTCTGAAGAGCTTACAATCTAATTGGTAGGTGGAACATACAGAGACAGTAGAAGGGCGTTCTGGTAAGTGCGTCTGCAATGGGCCAAGCTTTTTGTATGCGGTCAATAGTATCAGCCACGGAGCTACTCACATGCTTCTTTAAGCAGATGTGTTAGAATGTGGGTCTTAAAGGTGGATAGAGAGGGTGCTAGTCGGGTATTGAGGGGAAGGCATTCCAGAGGTGAGGGGCAGTCAGTGAGAAAGGTTTAAGGCGAGAGAGGGCTTTAGATACAAAAGGGGTAGATAGAAGACATCATTGGGCGGATCGCAAGAGTCGGGATGGTGCATAGCGAGAAATTAGAGCTGAGCTGTAAGGAGGGGCAGAAGAGTGTAAAGCTTTAAAAGTGAGGAGGAGAATTGAGTGTGAGATACGGGATTTGATAGGAAGCCAGGAGAGGGATTTCAGCAGGGGAGACGCTGAGACAGATTTAGGAAAGAGTAGAGTGATTCTGGCAGCAGCGTTTAGGATAGATTGTAGGGGAGACAGGTGAGAGGCAGTAAGACCGGACAGCAGAAGGTTCCAGTATTTGAGATGGTAGAGAATGAGGGTCTGTGTCAGAGTTTTAGCTGTCGAGCAACAGTGGAAGGGCGTATCTTGCGGAAGAAAAAACGACAGGTTTAGCTACCTTTTGAATGTGAGAGAGGAGTCTGTGACCCCCAGGGCAGCGTGCTTGGGCTACTGCATGTATAGTAGTTCTTCCAACAGTAATGTGGAAGGTGGTAGTAGGGCCAGGTTTGGCATGAAATATAAGGAGTTCTGTTTTTGACATGTTAAATTTAAGTCGGCGGAGGATCATGTTGCATTGGGCTTCTCTTCCTTGTGTTTATACTGTACAATGTCACATACCCAGTAGCACTCCTTAAGACAAATATATATGGTGAGGTGGGTCTGGGGTTGAGTTTACATGGGTTTGTGTGCGCAGATTTAAATTGTTTGGAGGTCTGTGACTCCTCCCCGTTTCCAAACTTACTCTGCCCACCTTTAAAGCAGCAGTCCAAGCTGTCGTTTAAAAAAAAAAAAATCCCTTTGATATGTGCATCAATACAATCCACACATTGATAAGTAATTAGCTAAGTTGCGATTGATCGGTGAAGATTCGGCTCGGGGGTTCACTAAATGGTTGCCAGTGCAGCAGAAGAGGACCAAAAATGCAAAGTTCTCTGGGGTGATCATGTGACCAGGCAGTCACTGGATACAATAGAGTTTTGCACAGCTAGGGAGAGGGCAGTGTTCAAAAAAGGGGGGTGGGGGGTTGCCAGAGCCTGTTTCAAAAGAGGAAGGGGATGTGACTTTGTAAATGGTTGCTATAGAAACAAAAAATGATTGTTACATTATGATACATTAAAATTTTAATTCAGAGTTGTTTAAAAAAAAAGTACTACTACTAGTAGCATTATACTAAAAAATAATACAGATGCACAGTAATACCCTCTATAGATATACCAAGAATTGTTAAGTGTGAGTGTGTGTGTGAGTTTATGACATGTGGAAGGAAGGTGGAGGGGTGAGAGTCATGGCGAGGGGAGGGGGGTGAAGGAGAGACATGGTGAGGGGAGGGGGGTGAAAGAGACATGGCGAGGGGAGGAGGGTGAAAGAGAGACATAGGTAGGGGGGTGATATAGAGACATGGGAATGGGTTTAAAAGAGAGACATGGGGAGGGGTGAAAGAGACATGGGGAGTGGGTGAAAGAGTCATGGGGAGCGGCGGTGAAGAGACATGGGAACAGGGGTAAAGAGACATGGGGAGCAGGGGTGAAGAGACATGGGAGCAGGGGTGAAGAGACATTGGGAGGGGAGGGTGAAAGAGACATGGGGAGGTGATCGAGAGACATTTAGAGGGGGGGTGATAGAGAGACATTTGGAGGGGGGGGATGATAGAGAAACACGGGGAGGGGGTGCAAGAGACATAGAGAGGGGGGTGAAAGAGAGCCATGGGGTGGGGCGTGAAAAAGAGACATGGGGAGAGGGGTGAAAGAGACATGGGGAGGGAGGCGATAGAGAGACATGGGGGGATGAAAGAGACATGGGGAGGGGGGGTGAAAGAAAGCCATGGGGAGGGTGGGTCCATGATCCTCAGTTGCTGGAAGAGTGGGCCCGGGTGAGTAGTTTTTTCTTCTTCACAGGTCCGGGAGATGTTGATCAGACGGCTCCTTAGGGTCAAATAAGACATGACAGACCTTATATAAGGCCTGTGACATCACATTTGACTGACAAATGATATATCCACCAATCTAATTGGTGGATGTACCATGTGATGGCTTCCATTTTATTTTTTGGCAGAAATGACATCATCTTAAGTGATTGGATAATAAAGGAACTATTGGATCTCAATATAAATGTAGAAAATATGCAGGGCCAAAGCTATGACAATGCTGCAAATATGCGGGGAAAGCATAATGGAGTTCAAAGACATGTTGAACATGAACCCACGTGCGTTTTATGTACCATGTAGTTCTCATTATTTGAACCTAGTGGTTAACAACACTGCCAAACCCAATATAGGTGCCATTTAATTTTTGGGCTTAATTCAACCGTTGTATAATTTCTTCCCCAGGTCCACCAACAGATAAATCATTCTTTTAAAATCCTTACCCAATTTAACACTAAAGAGAGTTTGTCAAACACGTTGGGAGTCTCGTATTGATGCAGTTAGACCAATTCGATACCATCTGGGAGCGCTCTATGTTGCGTTAGTGTATATTAAAGAAGATGTGACATTTAAAAGTGAACATCATGGCCCCCAGAGTAGAGCTGTTGCGTACACTCTCGCAAAATGTATTTGTGACTATAAATTCATATGTTGTGTAATATTTTGGTATGACATATTAAGTACAATCAATCCAGTGAGCAAGCAGTCTATAAACTATGACAAAAACAAGTCCAAAGACCAAATCTGGGGCTCCAAAAAACAATCCCAACAGTAGATTTGGGGCCCTGTTTGTTTAAATCAAAAACACTACAGTAATGTCCAATCCTTTGTCTCATAAATAGAAAGGTATCCTTACCAACTCCACTTCTAAATGGTGTAAATGATCAGTCTAGGGGTTTACAGTATATACATGTAGAAAAGATGGCGCCTAGCTGGTTCTGCTCTGTTATTGAGCTATCACAAATCAGCTGTAAATGTTCACGTGGAATGGCACCTAGTAAACTTTTTAAATCAATAACTGTAGACTTGCTAGTCGGCCAATATCATAGACTCTATCCTCAATAATAACAAAGTGGAGACTCACAGTTATCAAAGGGTGCATCAGTTCAATCCTGCTCCTGTGGGTTGCTGCAGGGCACCTTTTGGTGTGTTGTTCGCTTGGTAGATAGTACAAAGTGAAAAATGTGCGATGCACAACCGGAACGAAAAAATAAATGAACTGGAGAGAGGGTACAGTAACTACACAATTTGCTTTTAATAACTCATCTAATCAAATGACCGGCAACAAAACGCGCGCGCACACAGAGGTTTTCAAACATCTCTATGGAGCTTGGTCCCACCCCCCGTTCGCGTCACGTGTCACTCACACGCGGCGCGCTCACGGGACGATCGTGCACCTCTCCCCAGCTGCGACACAACACCCGTAACAATGCCCACCTGTCTCCTGCGCTCTGCGTCCAATCACAGCTCCCGCGGGGGCCACACCTCTGGCTCCTCCCCATGACCGCGGCAAGTATCTGGACTACCCTCTCTCTCCAACCCCGACCCGGCTACGCTGACAATCCAGGCGTGCCTCCACTGCTGTGGGTGCGCAGTTTCTACTTTCCCACCTCAGTACCGGGGGTCCGCCTTGTTCGTGGTGAGTGCAAGGGTCACAATTAGAGAGGGTTGGGGTTCCTTACAATGCATTTGATCTCAGACGCGCTAATTAGAGAGGGTTGGGGCTCCTTTGAATGCATCTGATCTCAGACGCGCTATTAGAGAAAGTTGGGATTCCTTACAATGCAGATTTCAGACGCGCTGTTAGAGAGGGTTGGGGCTCCTTACAATGTATTTGATCAATGCATTGTAAGGAACCCCAACCCTCTCTAGTGTGTATTTGTGAACTGTAAGGTGCTTGACTAATACACTGGAAGAATATCATTGTTTTCGATTAAAAATATCAAAGAATGTGTTACTTTAACGAGCGCTTTCTCTTTTTTTGAATCTCCAATATACTATTTGCCAAGTGGGACTGATGAAATCACCAAAAACTACTGTAGCAGGTCCCCTTTGGTTGTCAATACGTTACTTTGAAGTGGAAGGGAGAGACCTACTGAGGCCAATATACTAAGCATCGCAAACTGAGCGGGTGGAGGGGTGGAGGGTTTCGGCGCATGTCAAACTTCAATTGCACTCGTGTACTAAGTTCAAATTTCTCCATCTGCGCCAAGCCCCAAAATGCTGTTTAGCGCACAGAAATGGATTGCACTTGGTGTATAAAAGTCAATGGTACATACTAATATCTATATAAATATATACAGTGTTCGACAAATCACCCAAAAATCTACTCGCCCAACCAAAAAATCTACTCGCCACCTAGTCCCGCCCCCAACCCCGCCCCCAGTCCCGCCCCCAGTCCCGCCCCCAACCCCGCTTTAAAATAAAACATATGAATAAAATCCATTTAAATGACAAATATATTTATTGTATTACATTATATTACAATTAGCCCTTGTTACGTGTGTGTGGACAACACCCAGGGGGGTTAGGTACCTGGCCTTTATTGGATAATATTTTTTTTTATAAATGTCAAAACTAATTTATTATAGATACATAGATACATACACACATATTTGTTTTATTGTATTTACTTTTATATCTGGCTTGTAATTCAAAATCTTAAATGATTTGAACAGTAATGTATAGAAAAGAACACATGTACTGTATACATAAATGTCAAAGCGGCAAACGTCTATGGGATCTATGGGATAGTAAAAAAAGACACAGGAACCTTAGTGTATACAGTAGGATTAGTTATGTATAAGGCATGCTTTTTCCTTGCCCTAAGTTTAGGTCAATAACTATTGGACCAATTCTACACCGTGGGGTGTAATGTTCGACTACTTTCAGCCATATCCTTAAATTATTGTCTACAGCAGTGTTTTTCAACCACGGATCCTAGGAACCCTAGGATTCCCCGGGCATCCCTAAAGGGTTCACTGTAATTTTCAGGTCATTTTAAAATTGTACTTAATACAGAAGAATTTACAGTACAATGCATCTTATCTCAGACGCGCTATTGGAGAGGGTTGGGGTTCCTTACAATGCATCTGATCTCAGACACGCTATTAGAGAGGGTTGGGGCTCCTTACAATGCATCTGCTCTCAGAAGCGCTATTAGAGAGGATTGGGGTTCCTCACACTTCATCTGATCTCAGACGCACTATTAGATAAGGTTTGGGTATATTACAATGCATCTCATCTTAGACTCGTTGTTAGAGAGGGTTGGGGTCCCTCAGAATTTCACATATGGTTCCATAACCAAAAAAAGGTTGGAAACCACTACTCTACAGTAATACAAAGGCCCCAAAAAAGACAAAGCCACAAAACGAGGGCAGAATCTGCCACTTGATTTACAGATATAGCTGACCTGAGTGCTCCTCCAGATACCTCAATATACCAGACGTCTCAGAATACCACACCATAATATTACCACAAAATACCACAGTAGGAACAGGCAATTTTTATGTTTTTATTTGTATTTTTAAAGATCCAGTTCCGAAAGCTATGGTACATCTATATTTGTCATTGTGTTCATAGGTGGACATGAAAGCAGGTGATGGACTGCACAAGTTTTATATGCCAGTTGCCACTTTGTGTTGAAAACTACCTAGAAATAGTTTTCTGTCTGTGTTACATCCCAACACATCATATATGTATATGTATATGTATAAATATATATCTATATATATATTTATAGATTAAACCCCATATATTGAGCTAAAATGTACGGGTGCTCTGGTGTTTCAATACATAGCAATGCTATGAATAGAAGGCAATCATGGAGCTTGCTTAAAAATGTATTTAAATATTGAAACTTCTGACCACTATTGATCAAAGTAGTGGTCTGTAACATTGATAATCCAATACATGTGTTTTCCCAGCAAGCCATTATCCGTGTTAGTGCTTGCTATTCATAACAAAACAAAGACCACCAAAAACTTTATTCAAAACCAGAACCAAAACCCCAAATATTTTAAAGGCAAAATAAAAATACCAAGCCAAGTGAGCATCTCTATGTATTTCATATGTATTTGATATCAAGAATATCTTTTAGCAGGTCTGTTAAAGCAGTCCTAACCCCCCAAAGTCAGGCTTTCAGGATATCCCAGCTTCAGCGGAGGTGGCTCAATCCGTCCCTGCTTCAGCACAGCTCGCTCAATCAGTCCCTGCTTCAGCACAGGTGACTCAATCAGAGGCTGATTGAGTGATTGTGCCACCTGTGCTAAAGCTGGAATATCCTGAAAAGTTGACCTATTGTGGTGGGGGGGCTTGATGACTGGAGTTGAGTCCCCGTGTGTTAAAGAAATGTGCCTTGAATGTGCTTTTCACGCCCTTCACATTTACCTTTCTTCCTTACAGATCAGTTTTTAAATTCCTCTGCTGTGAACCCTCCACCGACCTGCAGTGCTCCTGCAGTCACCCCTGCTTACCCTTCATGGAGCAACAGCTTCCACCCAGTAGGGAGGAATACAGAAGTCTACAGACATGGGGCCCAAGGCATGATTTTGCAACAAGGGTCTGCAGGAACACCAATGTATCTACAGCAGATCCCACAGGCAACACGCGCTTACCCTCGTGTATCGGACATGAACGGAGGATTCTACCACACTGCTACAGGAGGATACACAGGATTTGCAGGACAGGTTAGGGGAGAAGCCACAACGCAGCCTGTTACTTTCCGTCCCAACACACATTTGGAAAGACGTGCTACAATAGGGCCTTGTATAATGGCCACCCAGTATGCACAACTTCAGCAGCCACCATTCATACCCCTTAGAGGAATGCACGTTCAGGATAGGACATACCACCCAGTTCCTGGCCAATATGCTCCAACTGGTGGCAACACAGCACAGATTGGCTCCTTCTTACAGACACCCACTGGGCTGCCAATAACCTCCCCCAGGGGGAAAAGCCCAAGACCGTCCTATCCACTGGCTCATTATTCGGCAGCCCCTGATCCCCAAGCAACCAGGATAGCCGAAAATGTAAAAGTAGGAGGAGTGTCAGGTGGGTAAGGCAAACCAGGTTCAGTTGGGGGAGCACAAGGGGCAAAAAAGGAGAGATCTAGATGCCCAAATCATAGCATTTCCCCCAGTTGTTGCTATTGCAGCTAAATGTTTGTGGATGTTCCTTAAGTTGAATACCGCTTTGTTCATAAATTGATAATATGCAAAACTGAGTATCTACTGTAGTGTATTGGTTTTCCCATTGACAAATAACACACAGGGACTTGTGAAACTCTTGTTGGCCTTTTATCATAATCTGCCCTCTTTAATCACTAATGATATCCCCACCAATAAAACCTACTTCTCTTCGTCTTCATCACTCCACCATCATTATTGTGATAAAACATGGATATCTCTCATAATTTTGCATTGTGTACAGTAGTTCTTTGCACTGATTTCCATGTGTAATTAGCTTAATTCCCTTTCCCCACTGCATTGTGTTGCAGACCTTACAAGGTGAGATATGGAGAATCTTTACTAATCATTGTTCAAAATCTTCTCCTTGACCGATACCATTACCTGTTATAAAGATCTTTAATTACGGTCATTCGCCACTGTAGTGTTACAAATATATAGAACTCTACAGTATGTAGTCCTCGCCAATACTGAAGGGATTAAGCATGTTTTTGCTTTTCTTTCTTTGTGTTATTATGTACAATGTGTTGGTATTTATGATAATTGATTACTTCTCCTTTTTGATTTTGTTACAGTGTGTCAGACCTCGCTTGGAGCCTAACATATTTCCCAGGCCAGTTTAATTACACAAGGAGCAGTTCAGCTTGCTGCTAATGAAACAAGTGAACCACCTCTAATGTACCCAACTCAACCAGCTCGGAAGCTGAGCCACCTCCCAAAGTTACATATTGATGTGCAAAGCAACAAAGAGTTATGTGTGCCAGTGTGGAAAAGGGGTGGGTTAAAAGATATGGAGAAGAGATCTTCAGAGGTGAAGGCCCCCTCACATATGGCTCAGAAGGTTCGTAATAACGTGCTGAGTTCAGTGAAGACTGAGTGTCCGTCAAAGTCTGAGGGGGTACCAAAGTGCTCCACAGTGGAAACAAAGAAGAAAAAGATCCTTTCTTCAGCTGCAAAGGATCAAGTCCCTCAAACTGCACTGCAAAAGAAGGTAAAACCAATGTCAAAGCCAGTAAATCATTCTTCTGCTCCTATACCAGGGAAGTCACCCCATGGCCCACAATCTGGTGACGAGGCTGTTCTGTTAAAAAAGATGAAACGTGTTTGTCTCTCAGGTGCCCACATTTCCAATAAGGTATCTGAAAAGATGCAGCAAAGCCGCGAAGGTACAATGGATGCAAAGACACCTGCTGTTACTCATATTAATCCTAAACTGAAGAAAACTCAGGAGATAGGGATCAAACGTAAAGATGCAAAGACTCCTGCAGTTACTTATAGTCCTGAGCGGAAGACACCTCAGGAGATGGGGATCAAACATAAATATGCAAAAACTCCTGCAGTTACTCATAGTCCTGAGCGGAAGACACCTCAGGAGATGGGGATCAAACTTAAAAATGCAAAGACTCCTGCAGTTACTCATTGTCCTGAGCGGAAGACACCTCAGGAGATCGGGATCAAACATAAATATGCAAAAACACCTGCAGTTACTCATAGTCCTGAGCGGAAGACACCTCAGGAGATGGGGATCAAACTTAAAAATGCAAAGACTCCTGCAGTTATTCATTGTCCTGAGCGGAAGACACCTCAGGAGCTCGGGATCAAACGTAAATATGCAAAAACTCCTGCAGTTACTCATAGTCCTGAGCGGAAGAAACCTCAGGAGATGGGGATCAAATGTAAAGGTGCAAAGTCTCCTGCAGTTACTCATAGTCCTGAGCGAAAGACACCTCAAGAGATGGGGATCAAATGTAAACAGAACAGCAATATCAAGCAGCTAGTGAAGAAAACAAAGAACCAGACCAGCGTTTTCAGTTTTGAGCAAGCGCTGGCTTGTGGTACTGATAATAACCCCAAAGCTCTCAAAAGAAAAAGGGCTAATCAGCCTGGAGTGAATTCAGAAGTCCTTGGGGAGGGCAAGAAGTCATTGGAACCTTCTGAACAAGGAAAGGTGAAAGCCCATCACAGCAACCTCAGCCTCCAAATGATTAACTCTGTTCAAGTATTTCACCCATTGGGTAAAAAAGCAGGTCCCACAGGTCCAGGGGCACCCGCAGGATCCATTACACTTGGAAATAAGCTTGGACCAATGCAAGGACGCCAAAGCCAGACTTCTGCTTCTCATGTTCAGTGGTCTCTTACTGATGCGATTAAAAGGTTCATGGCCAAAAAACAGGACAGTATTTCTGGAATTAAAGGAGTCGGTATTCATGCCAGGCCTAGGCTATTTAAAATACATGAGTACACAAGACCTGACATTAAAACCAGTGAAATCAAACAACATGGGGAAAACAAAGCTTCAGTTATAGAGAATCCCAAACACTTCCCAGTGATATCCATAGAACAGGAAGCTGCAGTAAGATGCATTGAAAAGGTCAGCCAAACCACTATCCCCATTCAAGCTCCTTTCAACCAGAAGCACCAGCTTTGTAACCAGAAGCACCAGCTTTCTAACCTGCAGCTTCCTATCAATGTACCCAGTAGAGTGGACAACTTCACTCCATCCTTCTGTCAACAGCCTCTCCAAGAGCTTGAGGTCTCCATACCTATTCCACCAGAACAGAGAGAGGAGAGAGAGGCTATGAAAAGGAAAGCACAACTGAAGAGGGAGTAAGCCTGTCAACATACATCCAATGGGAGGCTACAATGCTTTGTTCAGAGGCTGGACGATCATAACATCTCTAAACTTTACGGATACCCACCATCCAGACTTATTTCCCCCATGAGCTACTTAGGCCCTAAAAAACAAAACAAAAAAAAAATCCTTGACTAATCTGTAACTGATGCCAAGCTCTGTGACTATCTGTAAATAAGATTTATATTTATAAGTCAGTTTGTAACATATTTTACTAAGAATATATTTAAAACTCTTCAATAAAATGTATCTATTTTTAATTGAACTCTTTATTTACCAAATAAATTATTTACAAATGCCAAGGGTTATTGAAATTCTGCAAATTAACTTTAGATTACCCTCTTGATGATACGAGAGAGAGAGAGAGAGAGAGAGAGAGAGAGAGAGAGAGAGAGAGAGAGAGAGAGATAGAGAGAGAGATAAGTAAGTCAGACCCCACATATGAGAAAGAAACAGATAAATATTTAACTATATGCTTTGTCATGTTGGATGTTGGATGTATGTATGTACTGTATGTCTTTATTTATATAGCGCCATTTATGTAGAAAGCGCTTCACCGCAGTAATACACGTGACAATCATATAAATAATACAAATAACAGATCATGGGAATAAGTGCTTCAGGCATAAAAGTAACATTTAGGAAAAGGAGTCCCTGCTCCGAAGAGCTTACAATCTAATTGGTAGGTAGAACATACAGAGACAGTAGAAGGGCGTTCTGGTAAGTGCGTCTGCAATGGGCCAAGCTTTTTGTATGCGGTCAATAGTATCAGCCACGGAGCTACTCACATGCTTCTTTAAGCAGATGTGTTAGAATGTGGGTCTTAAAGGTGGATAGAGAGGGTGCTAGTCGGGTATTGAGGGGAAGGGCATTCCAGAGGTGAGGGGCAGTCAGTGAGAAAGGTTTAAGGCGAGAGAGGGCTTTATGGACAAAAGATAGTTTCCGTGGGCGCCTATATTAACAACTACTATAAAAGGATATACGAAAACCAAGCCTGTTGGCTGTGAAGAAACGTGGCTCCTCACGGTGTGCTTGAAAGAAAAGAAAAAGCACAACACATAGCGTAATACTGTAGAATGTAAGACAAACAACACTTAAGACAACATATAACAGCTGAGAACTGGATAGGTGAATTTAACACAATAAAAACATTTAATAACAGTTAATAATTAATATAATGCACAATACACATGGACATATATTATGTGAACAAGTAAAATGAATGAATTAATGGTTCTAATACTCCGTAGCACCAATGATGATGGTTGCAATGCCTACTCACCAGATGGAATAGGTTTGGAGGCAGTGGATAATTTAGAGAGTATCCCCTCTCATTTCTTTAAGCTGCTCTCTGCTAACTGGCGTCTCCGTCTGCTCGTGGATGTAACTCATCAAACAGGAACTCCTGCAACACGCTGGGGAGGACGTCCGGTAGATGGTAAACAGCAGCAGCTGATTCGGCACGCCGTCGGCAACGGGAAACTAGCCGGTTAGTGGCGCACACAGATTCGCCAATGCGTGGGGATACTGACACCAAGGTGCTGGGTATTAAAATCGCCACCCTACGCGTTTCGAGAGCGCTCTGCTCTCTTCCTCAGGGGTATATGAAATAAAAGTCCAGAGACATCCTTTAAATACAGGGTCCGCAATTTTAGTAAGTAATTTCACCTGCAGCTGATTGCACATGCGCAGTGGAAAAAATGAGGTAGTTCTTGAAAATGGTTGTGTAATCAAACAGATGCGCAATTGAACAGTCAAAAATGATATTGCAAAAAGCTACTACAATTTGTATACAGCTGTTATACGTAACAAACAACATTGACATGACAAACTTATTCTGTGAATAACAAATAGCATATATAACTAACAAAATATATTTATATATTTACATAATTAATCTAAAATAAAAAATATAATCAAAGTTTTTTTTTACGTGATACACTCATATATGAACTTTATAATCGTGATCTATAATGAATTGATGTGCCCATTGATAACTAGTGTAACTTAATATAATGATAATTAAAATATTTGTGAATGTGTTATGCTAATAATAGTGTACTTATGATATATGTAGGAGGAGCCTACTGTTAGAAGTGAAATAGACACTATTATCTGAGGTATGTCTATTGAATGGACGATGGTAATTTTAACCCACCAAAAAGGATTTCAAATCAAATTCTACATTTAAGCCCATTGGGGACAGAGTGCGTAACTCATAAATCCAATAGGATTCTCTTCTCCCCAAAAGGCTCAATGTATTTCCTCCTCTCCAGTGTGGTGTAATACACTCTATCCCTACACATCTTAGACCTTTCGGATCTCGATTGTGCACCTGAAGAAAATGATTGGACACATTGTGTGTAACTAAACCGGTTTTAATATTGTATATATGTTCGTACAAATGTCTTTTTATAGCTTTTGTGGTCATACCCACATACTGCAGACCACATGGACATTCAAGTAGATATATAACAAAAGAACTACTACATGTGATATGTTGCTTGATTTTATACTGTTTTTGGGTTTTATTTGATATAAAGTTAGTTTTTTTGGTACTGTATTTGCATGCCGTGCATTTGTTACAGAGGAAGTATCCCCCACAAAGTGCTGCATTGCGATGAAGAGGCTGCAGTGATGGACAGCTAGGTGCCAGTCTCTGTCCAGTGTAAGGGGGTCACCCCCGGTTCCCCTGATTTTCCTTTGCCCCCCTGCCTTACCCCTGTGGCAGTGGGGGAAGGGGACGGCGACTTCTCCTGGTGGGCACCGCCCTCTTGGTTTTGGCGCGAGCTTCGCCCATGCGCAGTAAAGATCGCGCACGCGGTCCCCATAGAAAAGAGCTTTGCCAAGGACTACAATTCCCAGCAGCCTCAGGGGACTGCACTTTCACCTTTGTCACAGGCAGCATTGAAGCCAATAGAGCTGGCAGATTCTCATGCTGCAGAGTTGCAACAATGTTGTGTGCAGACAGGGTTTTTAGCAGTTGGAGCAGGCTAATCAGTCAGAGACCGGAGCAGCTCAGGGAAGGAGGTAGGGTACAGGAGTCGGGGACTCCCTGTACTAGGCCAGCACCCCCAGGGCCCGAGATAGCTCAGCTCCCCAGTAAGGTGAGTGTTGCCAGGGGCAGCCCTCAGGTTAGGGACCCTGCCACTTACATTAGTGGGAGCTGGGAAAGGAAGGTTACCGAGAGTTGGAGTCAGGGAGCTGTAGGGAAGGAAGGGTGCGGGGAGCGAGTGCAGCTCCTGCCCCATATAGGTACTGTAACGGGTATTCCACCCCACCCAATCGCATATATAGTGTGTGTGAGTAGAACATGCAGTGTTACCGGTGTGGTGCGTATACCTGTAGGCTCACAGGAGGGCTGAGCTTCCGCCACTGGGAACCTGGGGCAATTATACTAGGGGTAACCACTTACTCAATAGGTGCAGCGCCTCCACCTGCGATGGCTCCCACCAGAGAGGGAGTGGATCCTCGCAGGACAAACTCAATGATCACATACACAATGGGGTATAATAACTAAGGACTTTACTAACATGTAATCCGACACATCACATTCATAATATAACCTGTGTCCCTCTCAGGAGGAGACACTAACCGTGACGTCTCGCAGGACGATTCCCCAACACTAGGTGATCCCACCCAGTGTCCAAAGAACCCCACCCAATGTCCCGCACTCTTGCAGAGAATCAATGGGTGACTGCGCAGTCACTATTAAGCTAAGGGCCCGGTGGTGCACTTAGAACTGTAGATACCTGCCGAGCACTCCAGTGCTCGGATCAGCAACGCTTCACAAAGGGTCAGACGCGTGATGAATCCGTCTGATCCTATCCTGGCGATATTCTCTGTGACCCCAACGTGGGTCCGAACTCCTTCACTGGAACCGCAGCATCCGCTGAGTCCCTCACTAACGATACAGCAACGTGACACACCCTGCACTACAGGCCGTCCCTATAGCACAGCATCCTTAAGTGGCTTAAGGGTCACTCTCCTAGGGCCTTCGGGGTTGCCTATCCTATATAGGTAGGTCTTGTACCCACCCTACTCATAATACGGGCCCTGGGCCATGGATCCCCGGACTGGTTACCGCTATGAACCCCCCCCAGTTGCCTCGTACTACGCGCAACGCCGGCCTGGGCAATGGCTCCCCGGATTGGTTACCGCTATGAACCCCCCCCTCGCCTCGCCACTCGCAACACGGACCCTGGGCTATGGCTCCCCGGACTGGTTACCGCTATGAACCCCCCAGCTGTCTCGTGCCACTAATTCACAACAGGACCCTGGGCTATGGCTCCCCGGATTGGTTACCGCTATGAAACCCCCCCAGTTGTCCTTATCTTCCCTGCTGTTCCCCAGTGCCAACTAAAGTAAGTGACAGGTTCCCTATCCTGAGGGCTGTCCCTGGCAACACTCACACTACTGGGGACTCAGGGCTAACTAGGGCCTTAGTGCAGGGAGTCTCCGGCTCCTGCACCCTACCTCCTTCCTCTGTCTGTCTCCTTGCCCTGCTTCTTCCTGACTCACACGCAGCTTCAGCCCGCCAAATGTATCTATATCCCTCCAGGGCAGTCCTGCAGCCCTATTGGCTCCTATCAGGCACCTGGTGCCTGCCTCGCTATGCCTCATGGGAATTGTAGTCCCGAGGCCCTTACAATAACATTGGGGCCGCGTGCGCTCCTCCCCTCTGCCTACACTAGCTCCCAATGGCCGCCGCAATCTCTCCCTATGCTTCCCTACTCTCGCGCGACCTCCTAATAGCTGCCTTAGCTCCCTACCCCTATCTGCGCATGCGCGACCTATCTGGGGCTCTCCTGCCCTCGCGCGATCACTGCGCATGCGCGACTTGAAGCGCAATGGCGGCGCCCTGCTCTGCGGCCGCCGGGACCTTAGAGACGCGATCGCGGCCTTAGCAACGGCCCGATCGCGTCCCCGGCAACCGGCCACAGGCAGGAGAAGCCGCGCTGCTCCCTGCTTGGCCCCCACCCTCCGGAATGGCCGTCGGGTCTGCCTCTTGCCGCTGGCAGTACCCGACAGCGTCCGTGGCCACGGAGGCGCCCGGGGGGGTCGCAGGGGGAAAAAGATGACCTGGCTACACTCTCCCCCTGGTGAAAAACCCAACGCCCTCGCTTGGGGAACGGCATCACATGGCACAATTTTACACAGTGAAAAATGACATGGCATAACCCGTACACCTAACAGATCGACTGCAACATCCTCAAAACATGGCACATTTTCACACAATGCAAAATTACATGGCATATCACACCCACTATTACCCGAGGCCAGCTGAGTATCAGCTGCTTGCTGAGACCATTTGTGGGGTGCCCCTAACTGATCAGATGGGGGTACCTCACTTTTGCGTCCGTGAGCCTCCCCGGGGTGAATCTCTCGGAAAGCACACTCTGGCGTAACAGTCACTGCTTCAGTGCTACTTCCTCCCCCTGGTGGAAGGAATAGCGCAGTGTCCTTCACACCAACCTTTACTTGATCATCCATGGCCTGGAAGCAGCAGGCCAGGCGGCCAGGACCTTTCCCTCGGTCCACTACGTGACGAATGGGCCGCTTCTTCTTGGGCGCAAAGGAGGCAACTTCTACCAGCTCCTTTGCCACATAGTCCTTGTCCCTACATACGTGCTCAGCTTCCACTGAGAAGCGAGAACTGGACACTGTCTCTTTACTCAAAGTCTCTGCTTCACCTGGCAGGGGGTAAAGAGTAGACACCTTACCCCTGCGGTGATTCTCGGTGGCCAACAGGTCCTCGGGGACGCTGTCAGTTCCCACCTCGGCTGTCTCGGGACCTGCCTCCTGTACTTCTGGGGCAGTCCACTTGCTGTCCTTAAACTCGGGAGCGTTGGATCCCAGTCATGGGACCATTTGGGTTGGAGCGCACGGGCTCTCACTCAGATCAGGAACCGTAACTCTGGCCTGTTGCACGGCCACCTCCATCGGAGCCTGTGGGGAGCAAGGGGGTTCCTTACCACTCTGCTGACTTGCGATGGGTTTCTCTTCTTCTGGAATGATAGGCAGTGGGTACTGGTCCACTCGCACTGTAGGACAGCTATCTTCTAGGGGGGACACCTCCGCCAGGACGCGATGTCGAGTGGAGCCATTCGCCCAGGTGTCCAGACTTAAGAAGCTATCGTGCTCCGCGGTCACCTGGAGGCTCACACCCAACACCCCTGGGGCAGTCAACTCACCCTTGTCGTCGTCAACAGGTACTGATCCCAAGCCTGGGACCGATGGTACCTCTGTAGTAGGTCGGACTGACCATTGTAGGGCACACGGGCCCACAGCAGGGTCCGTATCCTCTGCATCATCGTTGGGGTGGTTCGCCGGTAGGCGCATCGCCACCAAGGGGACTTCAACCTCTTCACTGGAAACTTCTGCATGCTGGGGTACAATAGACTTCAGTAACCGCACACCGCAACACTCACAGTAGGACCACCATGTCAATGTCTCTCTAGAACAGTCACAAGTGGGGCTAAAACACTGTATGCCCATTTCTCCTTCCACCTCGATGGTCCTGTAGTCGAGGGATAACCGAGACACTTTGGCTCCCTGAGCGTGGGCTTCTTGCAGGCAGGAGCATATGAAGAGAAGAGAATCTACTCCTGGCGCGCGCCAGGCCACATACATATTGGGGTGTATGTCCTGACAGTCTATCTCGGTTTCCTGCTCAGAAAGAAAATATTCCATGTCTACGACAATGCCTTCCTCCTCCTGGTGAACAAAAGAGTTTAATGGCTGTTCACTGTGCTCACTCCCCCTGGTGGAATTTAAAGGAGGGGTGTGCTCTATCACTGAGTGACTCTGCACTGAGTCACTCACATTACGGGGGCGGGGCTCTGGTTTTCCCGCCAGTCCCGGATGGTTTTCTGTAACCTTTTTCTGAGCAGCCTGGCAGTCAGAAGCACGTGTGTCATCTTGAGTTGGCGGGAGCCGCCATTTTAGGTGGGACTCACTGTTAGCATTCCCTGCTGCAGGAGCCTCCATTTTAACTACAGTCCTGTCAACTACACTGCAGCTTTTTGCATAGATCATGAGACAGTCCCCTGCGGAAGACTCGGGGAGTGTTAATACATGGGGAACAGTCTCTAGGCATATGTCATGCGTGGTGAACAGGAGATAGGTAATCCCCCGGCCGTCAGTATCCAGCCTTAAGTCTGTCACCCGGGCAGTGGCCAATTCCGGACAAGTTCTTACTTGGGCGCGCATAGTGGACAATTGCGTATCATGGGATACTCCGGCCACTACAAACACGCGCCTTGGGGATAATTGCCGCGCTAAGGCCCAGTCATCGACGTCTTGCGGTGACGGCACCGCCATGATGAAAAATATGAATGGGACAATTTGAAAAATTGAAAACAGGGCACCCCAGGTCTCTCTCAGCAGCGCCTCTAAATGTAACGGGTATTCCACCCCACCCAATCGCATATATAGTGTGTGTGAGTAGAACATGCAGTGTTACCGGTGTGGTGCGTATACCTGTAGGCTCACAGGAGGGCTGAGCTTCCGCCACTGGGAACCTGGGGCAATTATACTAGGGGTAACCACTTACTCAATAGGTGCAGCGCCTCCACCTGCGATGGCTCCCACCAGAGAGGGAGTGGATCCTCGCAGGACAAACTCAATGAACACATACACAATGGGGTATAATAACTAAGGACTTTACTAACATGTAATCCGACACATCACATTCATAATATAACCTGTGTCCCTCTCAGGAGGAGACACTAACCGTGACGTCTCGCAGGACGATTCCCCAACACTAGGTGATCCCACCCAGTGTCCAAAGAACCCCACCCAATGTCCCGCACTCTTGCAGAGAATCAATGGGTGACTGCGCAGTCACTATTAAGCTAAGGGCCCGGTGGTGCACTTAGAACTGTAGATACCTGCCGAGCACTCCAGTGCTCGGATCAGCAACGCTTCACAAAGGGTCAGACGCGTGATGAATCCGTCTGATCCTATCCTGGCGATATTCTCTGTGACCCCAACGTGGGTCCGAACTCCTTCACTGGAACCGCAGCATCCGCTGAGTCCCTCACTAACGATACAGCAACGTGACACACCCTGCACTACAGGCCGTCCCTATAGCACAGCATCCTTAAGTGGCTTAAGGGTCACTCTCCTAGGGCCTTCGGGGTTGCCTATCCTATATAGGTAGGTCTTGTACCCACCCTACTCATAATACGGGCCCTGGGCCATGGATCCCCGGACTGGTTACCGCTATGAACCCCCCCCAGTTGCCTCGTACTACGCGCAACGCCGGCCTGGGCAATGGCTCCCCGGATTGGTTACCGCTATGAACCCCCCCCCTCGCCTCGCCACTCGCAACACGGACCCTGGGCTATGGCTCCCCGGACTGGTTACCGCTATGAACCCCCCAGCTGTCTCGTGCCACTAATTCACAACAGGACCCTGGGCTATGGCTCCCCGGATTGGTTACCGCTATGAAACCCCCCCAGTTGTCCTTATCTTCCCTGCTGTTCCCCAGTGCCAACTAAAGTAAGTGACAGGTTCCCTATCCTGAGGGCTGTCCCTGGCAACACTCACACTAATGGGGACTCAGGGCTAACTAGGGCCTTAGTGCAGGGAGTCTCCGGCTCCTGCACCCTACCTCCTTCCTCTGTCTGTCTCCTTGCCCTGCTTCTTCCTGACTCACACGCAGCTTCAGCCCGCCAAATGTATCTATATCCCTCCAGGGCAGTCCTGCAGCCCTATTGGCTCCTATCAGGCACCTGGTGCCTGCCTCGCTATGCCTCATGGGAATTGTAGTCCCGAGGCCCTTACAATAACATTGGGGCCGCGTGCGCTCCTCCCCTCTGCCTACACTAGCTCCCAATGGCCGCCGCAATCTCTCCCTATGCTTCCCTATTCTCGCGCGACCTCCTAATAGCTGCCTTAGCTCCCTACCCCTATCTGCGCATGCGCGACCTATCTGGGGCTCTCCTGCCCTCGCGCGATCACTGCGCATGCGCGACTTGAAGCGCAATGGCGGCGCCCTGCTCTGCGGCCGCCGGGACCTTAGAGACGCGATCGCGGCCTTAGCAACGGCCCGATCGCGTCCCCGGCAACCGGCCACAGGCAGGAGAAGCCGCGCTGCTCCCTGCTTGGCCCCCACCCTCCGGAATGGCCGTCGGGTCTGCCTCTTGCCGCTGGCAGTACCCGACAGCGTCCGTGGCCACGGAGGCGCCCGGGGGGGTCGCAGGGGGAAAAAGATGACCTGGCTACACTACCTACACCCCAGGTAGGCCCCAACTCCCCACTAGTTTAGTGGGTAAGTGCTGAGGGAGGCCCAAGATAGGGACGCTGCCCTTAGCATAGAGTGCTGCCTTGTCAGAGTCACGGCTGTTAGTGCTGTGAGGTCTGACAGGCAGGCACCTTGTTGTGCAGCACGTTGGCTGCAGCCTCCAGTGAGCTACAGCTTGCTGCTGTAGGCGCTGGGACTAGTTAGAAAGTAGTGAGGCTGAAGGGACTTGGGTAGTTAGGGGAGTGGGACAGGTCATTACCCCCTACCGGCCATAGGAGTTCCCCAAGCCACTGCAGGTTGCTGTACTACAGGGACAGGCCCTAGGTTAGGGTTCCTCTCACGTTAGTACCACTTATATAGATAAGGACACAGCGGCTGCTGCTGTTCCTGTGGAAGCGGTTCGGACCCACGTTGGGGTCCACAGAGACTGTTTCCAGGTTGGGACCGCCCCTGGTGGTCCGCGTGCAAGGAGTTCGGTGTAGGATCAGACGGAACCATCACACGACTGATCCTTTGTGAAGTCCGTTGGAGATCCGAGCACGGGAGTGCTCGGCAGGTGCTATCTAACACACAAGTGCACCCACGGGCCCTTAGTATAAATAGTGACTGCGGAGTCACAAACGATCTCTGCAAGAGTGCGGAACATTGGGTGGGGTTCTTTGGACACTGGGTGGGATCACCTGGTGTTGGGGAAGCGTCCTGCGAGACGTCGCAGTAAGTGTCTCCTTGAGAGAGGGACACCGGTTATGTTGGTACATGTCATGATATGTTATTTTATGTTCCTAAGTAAATGGTATCAGTTATTATATATCACTGTGTGTGAGTATTGATTATTGTGATTGTCCTGCGAGGAACCACTCCCCCTCTGGTGGGAGCCATCGCAGGTGGAGGCGCTGCATCGTTGTAAGTGAGTACCGTAGTATAATTGCCCCAGGTTCCCCGTGGCGGAAGCTCAGCCCTCCTGCGAGCCAACAGGTAATGCACCACACCTATGGTAACACCGTATGTTCTCCGCACCCACCGTGTAATCTGCGATTGGGGGGGGAAAACCCGTTACACCTATATTAGGAGCTTTTGTGAATATAATATATGGATATTCGGGTAAAATACCCTCAAGTTCTTTATCCTTTTTTAATATTGGCCAATATTTTTTGAAAGTTTTGCGTATATTTGGTGCCATTTGGTTAAATTGAGTGACAAATGCCAAATTGCCTGTTGTATTAGTATTTTTATTTTTATATTGCAAGAGACTGGTTCTGTCCATCGCTGCAACTTCGGCAATAGTTCTATCTAAGTCCTGTGGGGAATATTTCCTCTCCACAAATTTTTGCTTCAGATCTTCGGCTTGGATTTTAAATGTGTCTGGATGAGAGCTGTTTCTTTTTAGTCTAATGAACTGTCCCTTCGGTATGTTTTTGACCCATGTGGGATTGTGGTGACTTTGTGCATGTAAATAATTATTAGATTGAACAGGTTTAAAATATGTTCTGGTGTGAATGTGGTTATTAACAATAGTGATTTCTAAATCTAAAAATTCTATTTTATTGGGGCTGGTAACAAATGTGAATTTTAAATTATTAATATTATTATTCATATATAACTGAAACTGAGTTAACTGTGCTAGTGTGCCCGACCAAATAAAAATAATATCATCTATGTAGCGCCGCCACAGCACCAAGTTTGCACCATAGGGACAACTGGACCATATATGTTGTTTCTCCCAGTTGCCCATAAATAAATTAGCATAACTAGGTGCAAACTTGGTGCCCATGGCGGTGCCACATACCTGTAAATAAAAAGCCTTATTAAAATAAAAAAATTGTGACAAAGAATAAATTTAATTCCTAAAATCAAAAAATCTTTGTACTCTTTGGAAATAGATGGGTCATTATTTAAGGTGTCCAAGACTGATTCACATCCTTGTTCATGATTAATTATTGTGTATAGTGAATTGACGTCTGCAGTAACAAAAAAATAATGGGGTTGCCACTGAATGTCCTGGAGGGTCTGCAGTATGTGGGTAGTATCCCGGAGATATGAAGGTAATTGTACGACATATTTTTGAAGTTGCCTATCGATATATTGAGATAAATGTGATGTTAACGATTGAATGCCCGAAATGATGGGGCGACCGGGGGGGGAATTTATATTTTTATGTATTTTAGGTATTATATAAAAAAGAGGTAATCTGGGATGTCTATTGTAAAGAAATTCAAACTCTTTTTGAGTAATTAGGTTTTGGTCTAAACCAAATGTTAGATAATTAAATAATTTTTGCTGATATTGTGTAGTGGGATTTGATGGGAGGAGTTGGTAAGTGGATATGTCACCTAAAATTCTTAGTGACTCGTTGATATAGTATGATTTATCCATAATTACCAACCCCCCCCCCCCTTTGTCTGCTGGTTTTATAATTATGTTTTCATTCTCTTCAAGTGCACGTAGTGTCAATTTTTCATCTTTACTAAGATTATCTGTCTTGACTTTATAACTTCGACTTAAGGTCTCTAGGTCATCTGTGACCATGTGGGCAAATGTGTCCACAAAAGGACCACTTAAAAACTTAGGAAAGAAGGTTGAGGGATTCCTGAAAGTAGATGTACTAGTAGTTAGTGGTAAGTTAGTGTTGGTATCTATTCTAGATATGGCGTCTCTTTGAAAATATTTTTTGAGACAAAGTTTGCGTACATATCGTTGAACATCAACATATAACTTAAAACTATCTGGCCCAGTAACTGGAGCAAAAGATAATCCTTTTGATAATAGCTTAGTTTATTTAATGGTAATTGGAGGGCTTTAGATACAAATCTAATTGGTGGATGTACCATGTGATGGCTTCCATTTTATTTTTTGGCAGAAATGACATCATTTTAAGTGATTGGATAATAAAGGAACTATTGGATCTCAATATAAATGTAGAAAATATGCAGGGCCAAAGCTATGACAATGTTGCAAATATACGGGGAAAGCATAATGGAGTTCAAAGACATGTTGAACATGAATCCACGTGCGTTTTATGTACAATGTAGTTCTCATTATTTGAACCTAGTGGTTAACAACACTGCCAAACCCAATATAGGTGCCATTTAATTTTTGGGCTTAATTCAACCGTTGTATAATTTCTTCCCCAGGTCCATCAACAGATAGATCATTCTTTTAAAATCCTTACCCAATTTAACACTAAAGAGAGTTTGTGAAACACGTTGAGAGTCTCGTATTGATGCAGTTAGACCAATTCGATACCATCTGGGAGCGCTCTATGTTGCGTTAGTGTATATTAAAGAAGATGTGACATTTAAAAGTGAACATCATGGCCCCCAGAGTAGAGCTGTTGCGTACACTCTCGCAAAATGTATTTGTGACTATAAATTCATATGTTGTATAATATTTTGGTATGACATATTAAGTACAATCAATCCAGTGAGCAAGCAGTCTATAAACTATGACAAAAACAAGTCCAAAGACCAAATCTGGGGCTCCAAAAAACAATCCCAACAGTAGATTTGGGGCCCTGTTTGTTTAAATCAAAAACACTACAGTAATGTCCAATCCTTTGTCTCATAAATAGAAAGGTATCCTTACCAACTCCACTTATAAATGGTGTAAATGATCAGTCTAGGGGTTTACAGTATATACATGTAGAAAAGATGGCGCCTAGCTGGTTCTGCTCTGTTATTGAGCTATCACAAATCAGCTGTAAATGTTCACATGGAATGGCACCTAGTTAACTTTTTTAATCAATAACTGTAGACTTGCTAGTCGGCCAATATCATAGACTCTATCCTCAATAATAACAAAGTGGAGACTCACGGTTATCAAAGGGTGCATCAGTTCAATCCTACTCCTGTGGGTTGCTGCAGGGCACCTTTTGGTGTGTTGTTCGCTAGGTAGATAGTACAAAGTGAAAAATGTGCGATGCACAACCGGAACGAAAAAATAAATGAACTGGAGAGAGGGTACAGTAACTACACAATTTGCTTTTAATAACTCATCTAATCAAATGACCGGCAACAAAACGCGTGCGCACACAGAGGTTTTCAAACATCTCTATGGAGCTTGGTCCCACCCCCCGTTCGCGTCACGTGTCACTCACGCGCGGCGCGCTCACGGGACGATCGTGCACCACTCCCCAGCTGCGACACAACACCCGTAACAATGCCCACCTGTCTCCTGCGCTCTGCGTCCAATCACAACTCCCGCGGGGGCTACACCTCCGTTCCGCCTCTCACTTTCATTGCTCCAGTCCTCCTATTTAATCTCTGCTTGCTCAGTTACACATTGCTGAGCATAGACCATAGTAGCCTTGTATTCCTACATTCCTGCTTTGCCTTGCCTTGTGCCTTGCCTCTCTTGCTTTCAGTTTGACCTCATGTGTACCGACCCGGCTAGACTCTTGGACGCTCTCTGTATAACGACCCCAGCTTGCCCTCGACTACCTGCATCTCTCCATCCCTGACCACGGATATAGGACATTCTTTTAACCCAACAGCTCCAACCCTCGACCTCGGCACAACGGACATCTACCGTTACTGGCTCCTCCTCATGACCGCGGCAAGTATCTGGACTACCCTCTCTCTCCAACCCCGACCCGGCTACGCTGACAATCCAGGCGTGCCTCCACTGCTGTGGGTGCGCAGTTTCTACTTTCCCACCTCAGTACCGGGGGTCCGCCTTGTTCGTGGTGAGTGCAAGGGTCACAATTAGAGAGGGTTGGGGTTCCTTACAATGCATCTGATCTCAGACGCGCTATTAGAGAGGGTTGGGGCTCCTTTGAATGCATCTGATCTCAGACGCGCTATTAGAGAAAGTTGGGATTCCTTACAATGCAGATTTCAGACGCGCTGTTAGAGAGGGTTGGGGCTCCTTACAATGTATTTGATCAATGCATTGTAAGGAACCCCAACCCTCTCTAGTGTCTCCATCAGTGCCAACAGTGTCAGTGGCCATGTGAGACCCCACCCTCTTCTTCTAACACATTTCTTCACCCTCTCACCCTCTTTTTCTGCTCCCTCTCTATTGCTCCCCCCTCTATTTCCCTATTTCTCCTCCCCTTCTATTTTCTGCCCCCTTTTCACACCTCCCTCCTCAATTTATTTCTCTTCCCCCTGTCTCACTCTTCCCCTCCCCTCTCTCTTCTTCTCCTCTCTCTTTCCCAATCTTACACTCTTCCCCCCCATCTCTATCTTTTTATTTCTCACACTTCCACTCACTCCCCCACCACCCCCTCTCTCTTTCTCCCTCCCTCTCGCTCACTCCAACATCTCTCACACTCTCCCCTCCCCTCAGCTATCACTCAGTCATCCGCAGTTGCGCCGGAATCCGCCATCTTTACACGATTTTCTTCTGACGGTGGCACGCAGGAGTAGCTGAGGTGAGCAGGCCCCAGACCGGAGATGCAGGTGAGGTAAGCAACCAACAAACCCCCTGCACCGGTCAATTCCGTGGCCCAGCGGAGCTCCCTCATGCGCTACCCCAGTGACTGACAGCCATACAGTTTGCCACACTGCATACGGAAGCGCAGGACAGATCTCCACAAACTTTATCACTCAATGTCACCCTATTTTCACTCAATCTCCCCCTCCTCACACTGAACCCACTGACAACACACACAATCCCCCCTTACACACACACACACACAATTCTGCCCCCAAAACACACACACTATTACAATTACACACAATTCCTCCTTCCGGCATGGACCGGTGAGGATCGGTGCAGCAGAGGCCTGGCAGAAATCGGAGGCCAAGCAACCATATGCAGAAGTTGGGCCCGACCTCTGGCCAATTTTTAACTAAGTGGGGGAGTGAGAGGATGAGGGGGAGACATGAGAGGATGAGGAGGGGGGGGCGAGAGGATGAGGAGGTGGGGAGTGAGAGGATGAGGAGCGCAGGGGTTAGTGAGAGGATAAGCAGGGGGGGTGAGAGGATGAGGAGGGGGGAGTGAGAGGATAAGGGGAGGGGGAGGATGAGCAGAGGGGGAGGATGAGGAGAGGGGATTGAGAGAATGAGGAGTGGGGAGTGAGAAGATGAGCAGGGGAGGAGAGAGAGGATGAGCAGGAGAGAAGTGAGAGGATGAGGAGGGGGAGTAAGAGGATGGGCAGGGGTGAGTGAGAGGATGAGGAGGAGTGAGTGAGAGGATGAGGAGTGCGGAGTGAGGATGAGGAAGGTGAGTAAGAGAATAAGGAGGGGGAATGAGAGGATGAGGAGGAGTAGAGGATGAGGAGAGGGAGGGGAGAGAGGATAAGGATAGGGGTGAGAGGAGGAGGGGTGGGTGAGAGGATGAGCAGGGGGAGTGACAGGATAAGGGGGTGAGAGGAGATGGGGGGTGAGAGGATGAGGAGGGGGTGAATAAGAGAATGAGAAGGGGGCGAGAGGCTGAGGAGAGGTGGGTGAGAGGATGGGGAGTAAGAGAATGAGGGGATTGAGAGGTTCAGCAGGGGGAGTGAGAGGATGAGGAGGGGGGGAGTGAGAGGATGAGGAGGGGGTGAGTGAGAGGATGAGGAGGGGGTGAGAGGATGAGGAGAGGAGGGTGAGAGGATGAGGAGGGGGAGTCAGAGGATGAGGGGAGTGAGAGGTTCAGCAGGGGGGATTGAGAGGATGAGGAGAGGGGAGTGAGAGGATGAGGAGGTGGTGAGTGAGAGGATGAGGAGGGGGTGAGAGGATGAGGGGAGGGGTGGGTGAGAGGATGAGGATGAGGAGGGTGAGTGAGAGGATGAGGGGAGTGAGAGGATGAGGAGAGGGTGAGGAGAGAACGAGGAGGGGGGAGTGATACAACGAGGAGTGAGAGGATGAGGATGCATGGAGAGATGATGAGGAGGGGGATGATGAGGAGGGGCAGAGAGGTTGTGGAGGATGTGGAGAGGATGAGGAGAGTTGGGGGGAGTGGAAGGGGAGTGAGAGAATGAAGGGTGAAGCAAGAGAATGAGGAGGGGTGAGTGAGAGGAGGACGGGAGAGAGAGGAGGAGGAGGGGGGAGTGAGAGGATGAGAAAGGGGAGCAAGAAGATGAGGAGGGGGGAGTGAGAGGATGAGGAGGGGAGAAGTGAGAGGATGAGGAGGGGTGAGTTAGAGGATGAAGGGTGAGTTAGAGGATGAAGGGGGAGTGAGAGGATGGGGAGTGAGAGGATGAGAAGGGGGGTGAAAGGATGAGGAAGGGGGAGTGAGAGGAGAAGGGGGGAGAGAGGATGAGTAGGGGGCAGTGAGAGCAGGGGGAGAAGCGAGAGGATGAGGAGGGGTGAGTTAGAGGAGGAGGCGTGAGTTAGAGGATATGGGGTGTTAGAGAATTAGGGGGAATAGGTAGGATGAGGAGGGGGAGTGAGAGGATGAGGACTGGGAGTGAGAGGATGAGGAGGTAGGAGTGAGAGGATGAGGAGGGAGGAGTGATAGGATGAGGAGGGAGGAGTGAGAGGATGAGGAGGGGGGAGTAAGAGGATGAGGAGGTAGGAGTGAAAGGATGAGGACTGGGAGTGAGAGGAGGGGGAGTGAGATGATAAGGATGGGGAGTGAGATGATAAGGATGGGGAGTGAGAGGATGATGGGGGAGTAAGAGGATGAGGAGGTAGGAGTGAGAGGATGAGGAGGGAGGAGTGAGAGGATGAGGAGGGGGGAGTAAGAGGATGAGGAGGTAGGAGTGAGAGGATGAGGAGGGGGAGTGAGGATGAGGAGGGGGAGAGAGAGGATGAGGAGGGGGAGTGAGAGGATGAGGAGGGAGGAGGTAGAGGATGAGGAGGGAGAAGTGAGAGGATGAGGAGAGGATGAGGAGGGGAGGCGTGAGAGGATGAGGAGAAAGAAGTGAGAGGACGAGGAGAGGATGAGGAGGGGAGGTGTGAGAGGATGAGGAGGGGTGAGTGAGAAGAAGAGGGAGTGAGAGGATGAGGATGGGGAGTTAGAGGATGAGGAGGCCAGAGTGAGAGGATGAGGAGGGGGTAGTGCGAGGATGAGGAGGGGGAGTGCGAGAATGAGATGGGGGAGTGAGAGGATGAGGATGAGGAGTGAGAGGATGAGGTGGGGGGAGTGAGAGGATGAGGAGGGGGGAGTGAGAGGATCAGGGGGGAGTGAGAGGATGAGAAGGGGGAGTGAGAGGATGAGAAGAGGAGGAAGGGGAGAGTGAGAGGATGAGGGGGGAGTGAGAGGATGAGGATGGAGTGAGAGGATGAGGAGGGGGAGTGAGAGGATGAGGCGGGGTGAGAAGATGAGAGGGTGAGAAGATGAGAGGGTGAGAAGATGAGGAGGGGGGGTGTGAGGATGAGGAGGGAGTGAGAGGATGAGGACAGTGAGAGAGGATGGGTGGGTGAGAGAATGAGGAGGGGGGGGTGTGAGAGGAGGAGGAGGATGGGGGAGTGAGAGGAGGAGGAGGGGGAGTGTGAGGATGAGGAGGGGGAGTGCGAGGATCAGGAGGGGGGAGTGAGAGGATAAGATGGAGGAGTTAGAGGATGAGTATGGGGAGTGAGAGGATGAGGAGAGGGGAGTGCAAGGATGAGGAGGGGGGAGTGAGAGGATGAGAAAGGGGAGTGAGAGGATGAGAAGGGGGAGTGAGAGGATGAGGGGGTGAACATGCGAGAAGGACTTACAGAAGAGCAAAATCTAGAACAGGGGGGCGCAAACTTTTTTCCCTGCGCCCCCCTACCGGCGGTCCCCTCACTCCCGCGCCCCCCCTAACCCCCACTCACCTGCACTCCGGCGTCATGACGTCACGTTGCCCTAGTAACGTGACGTCACATGACCTCACAGCGTCATTTTGATGCCGCGTTGCCATGGCGACGCAGGAAGGAAGCCGCCGGAGCCTAGGTAAGTGAAGGTTTACAGAGGCCCTGCAGCTCCCCCGGCACTTAATTTAAGTGCCTTCGGGAAGCGCTGGGCCTCTGTAAACCCCACGCCCCCCAGCCGGCAGTCTTGCGCCCCGCGTGGGGGTCGCGCCCCCCAGTTTGCGCACCGCTGTTGTAGAAATCCAATCGTATAAGGCTCTTTCTGCACGCTTTTGCACAACTCCCAGCTACTAGAATATCCCCCTGTGTCTATCCTAGAGGAGGTTTTAGTGTACTGACAAAAAACATCCCAAAATAAATTGTAATTAAGGCTGCGAGGTGTCACTGTATATAGAATATACATCCAGTAGCACTCTCATTGTAAAAGACTCATCTCTATCCCCCCACAAATAAGCAGGGGGACCCATTCAATACCCATAATGTGTATGTCTGAAGCATTAAAGCAAAGTGCAGTGCTGTACCAAAGTAGTAGTTTAGTTTAGACTGCCCTTGAATGGAGTTGAACACTTCCCCAGTGCTGGAATTAGGACATAAAGGGTCTAGGCAGCAACATAGAGTAATTGTGTTTAGATGCATGGCTCTATTTTTTGGAGCAGAGCCGCAGCATATATACTGTAAGAACAGTTTCTTACTTCTGACGCGGTATGTTAGACTTATGGCACTTCAGATATGGAGGATTGTTTTGGGCAAATAAAAGGTTAAAAAAAAGTATCAGAGAAATGCAACTTGTGATACATCTCATTTTAATCTGTGCACCATGTAACTCCCCCAACTCCTCCTACTCACTCTCCCCAAGGTGCAAATTGGGGCAGAGACGCAGAATGTGATACATCTGATTATAATCTGTGCACCATGTAACTCCCCCCAACTCCTCCTACTGACTCTCCCCAAGGTGCAAGCTGGGGCAGAGACGCAGACTGTGATAAATCTCATTATAATCTGTGTGCCATGTAACTCCTCCCCAACTCCTCCTACTGACTCTCCCCAAGGTGCATGCTGGGGCAGAGATGCAGACTGTGATACATCTCATTATAATCTGTGATACTTTATCTTGCCATGAAGTCAATGCATTTGAAACCAGTGATACAGTATGTTGATCCCACTGCTGTCAGTGGCACTGTCCATATGTGTACTTGTGTCACCCAATGTATGTAATACAATGTATCACAGCAGCTGTGATTTTTATGACTGCTACTCAAGTTAACCACTTCTCAACCACTTGAAATTAAATGTCAACAGTAGCTGATTTCTCTATTATGACATCACGAGACAGTATCATTGAGCCTCCTAGGAGATGCCAGCAGCAGTGTTCTGTAATGACATCATGGAATCGCCTTAGAGACTGAGATAAATACACAAATGTAAACTTGTTTGTGCGTGACTTGAATTAGTTCCCGAAGGAAACCGTTAGTTTTGTGGACATCTCAGAGATAGGAAAAGTGTGGCGCTGTACAGAGAGACTAATTATCTCCACCTTAACTCTGTATCATGGCAGGTAGGAAGCAACATGACCTTTACATACCCAAAAAGAAATGGATAATATCTATATTTCTGAACTGTTTACTTTCACAATGTTTTATGGGGTACAGAACAGATAACATGACTCCTATCAATGGATGGGAGAAAGAAGACGGATGGGGTGGGGGGGCGGGGGGGAGGGACGGAGGTAGACAACACCCAGGGGGGTTAGGTACCTGGCCTTTATTGGATAATATTTTTTTTTATAAATGTCAAAACTGATTTATTATAGATACATACACACATTTGTTTTATTGTATTTACTTTTATATCTGGCTTGTAATTCAAAATCTTAAATGATTTGAACAGTAATGTATAGAAAAGAACACATGTACTGTATACATAAATGTCAAAGCGGCAAACGTCTATGAGATCTATGGGATAGTAAAAAAAGACACAGGAACCTTAGTGTATACAGTAGGATTAGTTATGTATAAGGCATGCTTTTTCCTTGCCCTAAGTTTAGGTCAATAACTATTGGACCAATTCTACACCGTGGGGTGTAATGTTCGACTACTTTCAGCCATAGCCTTAAATTATTGTCTACAGCAGTGTTTTTCAACCACGGATCCTAGGAACCCTAGGATTCCCCGGGCATCCCTAAAGGGTTCGCTGTAATTTTTAGGTCATTTTAAAATTGTACTTAATACAGAAGAATTTACAGTACAATGCATCTTATCTCAAACACGCTATTGGAGAGGGTTGGGGTTCCTTACAATGCATCTGATCTCAGACGCGCTATTAGAGAGGGTTGGGGCTCCTTACAATGCATCTGATCTCAGAAGCGCTATTAGAGAGGATTGGGGTTCCTCACACTTCATCTGATCTCAGACGCACTATTAGATAGGGTTGGGGTATATTACAATGCATCTCATCTTAGACTCGTTGTTAGAGAGGGTTGGGGTCCCTCAGAATTTCACATATGGTTCCTTAACCAAAAAAAGGTTGGAAACCACTACTCTACAGTAATACAAAGGCCCCAAAAAAGACAAAGCCACAAAACGAGGGCAGAATCTGCCACTTGATTTACAGATATAGCTGACCTGAGTGCTCCTCCAGATACCTCAATATACCAGACGTCTCAGAATACCACACCATAATATTACCACAAAATACTACAGTAGGAACAGGCAATTTTTATGTTTTTATTTTTATTTTTAAAGATCCAGTTCCGAAAGCTATGGTACATCTATATTTGTCATTGTGTTCATAGGTGGACATGAAAGCAGGTGATGGACTGCACAAGTTTTATATGCCAGTTGCCACTTTGTGTTGAAAACTACCTAGAAATAGTTTTCTGTCTGTGTTACATCCCAACACATCATATATGTATATGTATATGTATAAATATATATCTATATATATATTTATAGATTAAACCCCATATATTGAGCTAAAATGTACGGGTGCTCTGGTGTTTCAATACATAGCAATGCTATAGAAGGCAATCATGGAGCTTGCTTAAAAATGTATTTAAATATTGAAACTTCTGACCACTATTGATCAGAGTAGTGGTATGTAACATTGATAATCAAATAAATGTGTTTTCCCAGCAAGCCATTATCCCTGTTAGTGCTTGCTATTCATAACAAAACAAAGACCACCAAAAACTTTATTCAAAACCAGAACCAAAACCCCAAATATTTTAAAGGCAAAATAAAAATACCAAGCCAAGTGAGCATCTCTATGTATTTCATATGTATTTGATATCAAGAATATCTTTTAGCAGGTCTGTTAAAGCAGTCCTAACCCCCCAAAGTCAGGCTTTCAGGATATCCCAGCTTCAGCGGAGGTGGCTCAATCCGTCCCTGCTTCAGCACAGCTCGCTCAATCAGTCCCTGCTTCAGCACAGGTGACTCAATCAGAGGCTGATTGAGTGATTGGGCCACCTGTGCTAAAGCTGGAATATCCTGAAAAGTTGACCTATTGTGGGGGGTTTGATGACTGGAGTTGAGTCCCCGTGTGTTAAAGAAATGTGCCTTGATTGTGCTTTTCTGGCCCTTCACTTTTACCTTTCTTCCTTACAGATCAGTTTTTAAATTCCTCTGCTGTGAACCCTCCACCGACCTGCAGTGCTCCTGCAGTCACCACTGCTTACCCTTCATGGAGCAACAGCTTCCACCCAGTAGGGAGGAATACAGAAGTCTACAGACATGGGGCCCAAGGCATGATTTTGCAACAAGGGTCTGCAGGAACACCAATGTATCTACAGCAGATCCCACAGGCAACACGCGCTTACCCTCGTGTATCGGACATGAACGGAGGATTCTACCACACTGCTACAGGAGGATACACAGGATTTGCAGGACAGGTTAGGGGAGAAGCCACAACGCAGCCTGTTACTTTCCGTCCCAACACACATTTGGAAAGACGTGCTACAATAGGGCCTTGTATAATGGCCACCCAGTATGCACAACTTCAGCAGCCACCATTCATACCCCTTAGAGGAATGCAGACCTTACAAGGTGAGATATGGAGAATCTTTACTAATCATTGTTCAAAATCTTCTCCTTGACCGATACCATTACCTGTTATAAAGATCTTTAATTACGGTCATTCGCCACTGTAGTGTTACAAATATATAGAACTCTACAGTATGTAGTCCTCGCCAATTCTGAAGGGATTAAGCATGTGTTTGCTTTTCTTCCTTTGTGTTATTATGTACAATGTGTTGGTATTTATGATAATTGATTATTTCTCCTTTTTGATTTTGTTACAGTGTGTCAGACCTCGCTTGGAGCCCAACATATTTCCCAGGCCAGTTTAATTACACAAGGAGCAGTTCAGCTTGCTGCTAATGAAAAAAGTGAACCACCTCTAATGTACCCACCTCAACCAGCTCGGAAGCTGAGCCACCTCTCAAAGTTACATATTGATGTGCAAAGCAACAAAGAGTTATATGTGCCAGTGTGGAAAAGGGGTGGGTTAAAAGATATGGCGAAGAGATCTTCAGAGGTGAAGGCCCCCTCACATATTGCTCAGAAGGTTCGTAATAACGTGCTGAGTTCAGTGAAGACTGAGTGTCCGTCAAAGTCTGAGGGGGTACCAAAGTGCTCCAAAGTGGAAACAAAGAAGAAAAAGATCCTTTATTCAGCTGCAAAGGATCAAGTCCCTCAAACTGCACTGCAAAAGAAGGTAAAACCAATGTCAAAGCCAGTAAATCATTCTTCTGCTCCTATACCAGGGAAGTCACCCCATGGCCCACAATCTGGTGACGAGGCTGTTCTGTTAAAAAAGATGAAACGTGTTTGTCTCTCAGGTGCCCACATTTCCAATAAGGTATCTGAAAAGATGCAGCAAAGCCGTGAAGGTACAATGGATGCAAAGACACCTGCTGTTACTCATATTAATCCTAAACTGAAGAAAACTCAGGAGATAGGGATCAAACGTAAAGATGCAAAGACTCCTGCAGTTACTCATAGTCCTGAGCGGAAGACACCTCAGGAGATGGGGATCAAACGTAAATATGCAAAAACTCCTGCAGTTACTCATAGTCCTGAGCGGAAGACACCTCAGGAGATGGGGATCAAACTTAAAAATGCAAAGACTCCTGCAGTTACTCATTGTCCTGAGCGGAAGACACCTCAGGAGATCGGGATCAAACGTAAATATGCAAAAACACCTGCTGTTACTCATAGTCCTGAGCGGAAGACACCTCAGGAGATGGGGATCAAATGTAAAGATGCAAAGTCTCGTGCAGTTACTCATAGTCCTGAGCGGAAGACACCTCAAGAGATGGGGTTCAAACGTAAACAGAACAGCAATATTAAGCAGCTAGTGAAGAAAACAAAGAACCAGACCAGCGTTTTCAGTTTTGAGCAAGCGCTGGCTTGTGGTACTGATAATAACCCCAAAGCTCTCAAAAGAAAAAGTGCTAATCAGCCTGGAGTGAATTCAGAAGTTCTTGGGAAGGGCAAGAAGTCATTGGAACCTTCTGAACAAGGAAAGGTGAAAGCCCATCACAGCAACCTCAGCCTCCAAATGATTAACTCTGTTCAAGTATTTCACCCATTGGGTAAAAAAGCAGGTCCCACAGGTCCAGGGGCACCCGCAGGATCCATTACACTTGGAAATAAGCTTGGACCAATGCAAGGACGCCAAAGCCAGACTTATGCGTCTCATGTTCAGTGGTCTCTTACTGATGCGATTAAAAGGTTCATGGCCAAAAAACAGGACAGTATTTCTGGAATTAAAGGTGTCGGTATTAATGCCAGGCCTAGGCTATTTAAAATACATGAGTACACAAGACCTGACATTAAAACCAGTGAAATCAAACAACATGGGGAAAACAAAGCTTCAGTTATAGAGAATCCCAAACACTTCCCAGTGATATCCATAGAACAGGAAGCTGCAGTAAGATGCATTGAAAAGGTGAGCCAAACCACTATCCCCATTCCAGCTCCTGGCATTAAAACCAGTGAAATCAAACAACGTGGGGAAAACAAAGCTTCAGTTATAGAGAATCCCAAACACTTCCCAGTGATATCCATAGAACGGAAAGCTGCAGTGACATGCATTAAAAAGGTCAGCCAAACCACTATCCCCATTCAAGCTCCTTTCAACCAGAAGCACCAGCTTTCTAACCTGCAGCTTCCTATCAATGTACCCAGCAGAGTGGACAACTTCACTCCATCCTTCTGTCAACAGCCTCTCCAAGAGCTTGAGGTTTCCATACCTATTCCACCAGAACAGAGAGAGGAGAGAGAGGCTATGAAAAGGAAATCACAACTGGAGAGGGAGTAAGCCTGTCAACATACCTCCAAGGGGAGGCTACAGTGCTTTGTTCAGAGGCAGAAGGATCATAACATCTCTAAACGTTACGGATACCCACCATCCAGACTTATTTCCCCCATGAGATACTTAAGCCCTAAAAAAACAAAAAAAAACCCTGACTAATCTGTAACTGATGCCAAGCTCTGTGACTATCTGTAAATAAGATTTATATTTATAAGTCAGTTTGTAACATATTTTACTAAGAATATATTTAAAACTCTTCAATAAAATGTATCTATTTTCAATTGAACTCTTTATTTACTAAAGAAACTATTTACAAATGCCAAGGGTTATTGAAATTCTGCAAATTAACTTTAGATTACCCTCTTGATGATACGAGAGAGAGAGAGAGAGAGAGAGAGAGAGAGAGAGAGAGAGAGAGAGAGAGAGAGAGAGAGAGAGAGAGAGATAAGTAAGTCGGACCCCACTTATGAGAGAGAAACAGATAAATATTTAACTATATGCTTTGTCATGTTGTATGTTGTATGTATGTATGTACTGTATGTCTTTATTTATATAGCGCCATTTATGTAGAAAGCGCTTCACCGCAGTAATACACGTGACAATCATATAAATAATACAAATAACAGATCATGGGAATAAGTGCTTCAGACATAAAAGTAACATTTAGGAAAAGGAGTCCCTGCTCTGAAGAGCTTACAATCTAATTGGTAGGTAGAACATACAGAGACAGTAGGACGGCGTTCTGGTAAGTGCGTCTGCAATGGGCCAAGCTTTTTGTATGCGGTCTATAGTATCAGCCTCGGAGCTACTCACATGCTTCTTTAAGCAGATGTGTTAGAATGTGGGTCTTAAAGGTGGATAGAGAAGGTGCTAGTCGGGTATTGATGGGAAGGGCATTCCAGAGGTGAGGGCAGTCAGTGAGAAAGGTTTAAGGCGAGAGAGGGCTTTAGATACAAAAGGGGTAGATAGAAGACATCATTGGGCGGATCGCAAGAGTCGGGATGGTGCATAGCGAGAAATTAGAGCTGAGCTGTAAGGAGGGGCAGAAGAGTGTAAAGCTTTAAAAGTGAGGAGGAGAATTGAGTGTGAGATACGGGATTTGATAGGAAGCCAGGAGAGGGATTTCAGCAGGGGAGACGCTGAGACAGATTTAGGAAAGAGTAGAGTGATTCTGGCAGCAGCGTTTAGGATAGATTGTAGGGGAGACAGGTGAGAGGCAGTAAGACCGGACAGCAGAAGGTTCCAGTATTTGAGATGGTAGAGAATGAGGGTCTGTGTCAGAGTTTTAGCTGTCGAGCAACAGTGGAAGGGTGTATCTTGCGGAAGAAAAAACGACAGGTTTAGCTACCTTTTGAATGTGAGAGAGGAGTCTGTGACCCCCAGGGCAGCGTGCTTGGGCTACTGCATGTATAGTAGTTCTTCCAACAGTAATGTGGAAGGTGGTAGTAGGGCCAGGTTTGGCATGAAATATAAGGAGTTCTGTTTTTGACATGTTAAATTTAAGTCGGCGGAGGATCATGTTGCATTGGGCTTCTCTTCCTTGTGTTTATATTGTACAATGTCACATACCCAGTAGCACTTCTTAAGACAAATATATATGGTGAGGTGGGTCTGGGGTTGAGTTTACATGGGTTTGTGTGCGCAGATTTAAATTGTTTGGAGGTCTGTGACTCCTCCCCGTTTCCAAACTTACTCTGCCCACCTTTAAAGCAGCAGTCCAAGCTGTCGTTTAAAAAAAAAAAATCCCTTTGATATGTGCATCAATACAATCCACACATTGATAAGTAATTAGCTAAGTTGCGATTGATCGGTGAAGATTCGGCTCGGGGGTTGACTAAATGGTTGCCAGTGCAGCAGAAGAGGACCAAAAATGCAAAGTTCTCTGGGGTGATCATGTGACCAGGCAGTCACTGGATACAATTGAGTTTTGCACAGCTAGGGAGAGGGCAGTGTTCAAAAAAAGGGGGGGGGGGGGTTGCCAGAGCCTGTTTCAAAATAGGAAGGGGATGTGACTTTGTAAATGGTTGCTATAGAAACAAAAAATGATTGTTACATTATGATACATTAAAATTTTAATTCAGAGTTGTTTAAAAAAAAGTACTACTACTAGTAGCATTATACTAAAAAATAATACAGATGCACAGTAATACCCTCTATAGATATACCAAGAATTGTTAAGTGTGAGTGTGTGTGTGTGTGTGTGTGTGAGTTTATGACATGTGGAAGGAAGGTGGAGGGGTGAGAGTCATGGCGAGGGGAGGGGGCTGAAGGAGAGACATGGCGAGGGGAGGTGGGTGAAAGAGACATGGCGAGGGGAGGAGGGTGAAAGAGAGACATAGGGAGGGGGGTGAAATAGAGACATGGGAATGGGTTTAAAAGAGAGACATGGGGAGGGGTGAAAGAGACATGGGGAGCAGGTGAAAGAGACATGGGGAGTGGGTGAAAGAGTCATGGTGAGCGGCGGTGAAGAGACATGGGAGAGGGGTAAAGAGACATGGGGAGCAGGGGTGAAAAGACATGGGAGCAGGGGTGAAGAGACATGGGGAGCAGGGGTGAAGAGACATGGGGAGAGGGGTTGAAAGAGACATTGGGAGGGGAGGGTGAAAGAGACATGGGGAGGTGATCGAGAGACATTTAGAGGGGGGGTGATAGAGAGACATGTGGAGGGGGGATGATAGATAAACACGGGGAGGGGGTGCAAGAGACATAGAGAGGGAGGTGAAAGAGAGCCATGGGGTGGGGGGTGAAAAAGAGACATGGGGAGAGGGGTGAAAGAGACATGGGGAGGGAGGCGATAGAGAGACATGAGGAGGGAGGCGATAGAGAGACATGGGGGGATGAAAGAGACATGGGGAGGGGGGGTGAAAGAAAGACATGGGGGGAGTGAAAGAAAGCCATGGGGAGGGTGGGTCCATGATCCTCAGTTGCTTGAAGAGTAGGCCCGGGTGAGTAGTTTTTTATTCAACACAGGTCCGGGAGATGTTGATCGGACGGCTTCTTAGGGTGAAATAAAACATGACAGACCTTATATAAGGCCTGTGACATCACATTTGACTGACAAATGATACAGTATATCCACCAATCTAATTGGTGGATGTACCATGTGATAGCTTCCATTTTATTTTTTGGCAGAAATGACATCATCTTAAGTGATTGGATAATAAAGGAACTATTGGATCTCAATATAAATGTAGAAAATATGCAGGGCCAAAGCTATGACAATGCTGCAAATATGCGGGGAAAGCATAATGGAGTTCAAAGACATGTTTAACATGAACCCACGTGCGTTTTATGTACCATGTAGTTCTCATTATTTGAACCTAGTGGCTAACAACACTGCTAATCCCAATATAGGTGCCATTTAATTTTTGGGCTTAATTCAATCGTTGTATAATTTCTTCCCCAGGTCCACCAACAGATAGATCATTCTTTTAAAATCCTTACCCAATTTAACACTAAAGAGAGTTTGTGAAACATGTTGGGAGCCTCGTATTGATGCAGTTAGACCAATTCGATACCATCTGGGAGCGCTCTATGTTGCGTTAGTGTATATTAAAGAAGATGTGACATTTAAAAGTGAACATCATGGCCCCCAGAGTAGAGCTGTTGCGTACACTCTCGCAAAATGTATTTGTGACTATAAATTCATATGTTGTGTAATATTTTGGTATGACATATTAAGTACAATCAATCCAGTGAGCAAGCAGTCTATAAACTATGACAAAAACAAGTCCAAAGACCAAATCTGGGGCTCCAAAAAACAATCCCAACAGTAGATTTGGGGCCCTGTTTGTTTAAATCAAAAACACTACAGTAATGTCCAATCCTTTGTCTCATAAATAGAGAGATATCCTTACCAACTCCACTTATAAATGGTGTAAATGATCAGTCTAGGGGTTTACAGTATATACATGTAGAAAAGATGGCGCCTAGCTGGTTCTGCTCTGTTATTGAGCTATCACAAATCAGCTGTAAATGTTCACATGAAATGACACCTAGTTAACTTTTTAAATCAATAACTGTAGACTTGCTAGTCCCCTATATCATAGACTCTATCTTCAATAATAACAAAGTGGAGACTCACGGTTATCAAAGGGTGCATCAGTTCAATCCTGCTCCTGTGGGTTGCTGCAGGGCACCTTTTGGTGTGTTGCTCGCTAGGTAGATAGTACAAAGTGAAAAATGTGCGATGCACAACCGGAACAAAAAAATAAATGAACTGGAGAGAGGGTACAGTAACTACACAATTTGCTTTTAATAACTCATCTAATTAAATGACCGGCAACAAAACGCGCACACAGAGGTTTTCAAACATCTCTATGGAGCTTGGTCCCACCCCCCGTTCGCATCACGTGTCACTCACGCGCGGCGCGCTCACGGGACGATCGTGCACCACTCCCCAGCTGCGACACAACACCCGTAACAATGCCCACCTGTCTCCTGCGCTCTGCGTCCAATCACAGCTCCCGCGGGGCCACACCTCCGTTCCGCCTCTCACTTTCATTGCTCCAGTCCTCCTATTTAATCTCTGCTTGCTCAGTTACACATTGCTGAGCATAGACCATAGTAGCCTTGTGTTCCTACATTCCTGCTGTGCCTTGCCTTGTGCCTTGCCTCTCTTGCTTTCAGTTTGACCTCATGTGTACCGACCCGGCTAGACTCTTGGACGCTCTCTGTATAACGACCCCAGCTTGCCCTCGACTACCTGCATCTCTCCATCCCTGACCACGGATATAGGACATTCTTTTAACCCACCAGTTCCAACCCTCGACCTCGGCACAACGGACATCTACCATTACTGGCTCCTCCCCATGACCGCGGCAAGTATCTGGACTACCCTCTCTCTCCAACCCCGACCCGGCTACGCTGACAATCCAGGCGTGCCTCCACTGCTGTGGGTGCGCAGTTTCTACTTTCCCACCTCAGTACCGGGGGTCCGCCTTGTTCGTGGTGAGTGCAAGGGTCACAATTAGAGAGGGTTGGGGTTCCTTACAATGCATCTGATCTCAGACGCGCTATTAGAGAAAGTTGGGATTCCTTACAATGCAGATTTCAGACGCGCTGTTAGAGAGGGTTGGGGCTCCTTACAATGTATTTGATCAATGCATTGTAAGGAACCCCAACCCTCTCTAGTGTCTCCATCAGTGCCAACAGTGTCAGTGGCCATGTGAGCCCCCACCCTCTTCTTCAAACACATTTCTTCACCCTCTCACCCTCTTTTTCTGCTCCCTCTCTATTGCTCCCCCCTCTATTTACCTATTTCTCCTCCCTCTCTATTTTCTGCCCCCTTTTCACACCTCCCTCCTCAATGTATTTCTCTTCCAACTGTCTCACTCTTCCCCTCCCATCTCTCTTCTTCTCCTCTCTCTTTCCCAATCTTACACTCTTCCCCCCCATCTCTATCTTTTTATTTCTCACACTTCCACTCACTCTCCCACCACCCCCTCTCTCTCTTTCTCCCTCCCTCTCGCTCACTCCAACATCTCTCACACTCTCCCCTCCCCTCAGCTATCACTCAATGTCACCCTATTTTCACTCAATCTCCCCCTCCTCACACTGAACCCCCCTCCCCACTGACAACACACACAATCCCCCCTTACACACACACACACACACACAAACACACACAATTCTGCCCCCAAAACACACACACACACTATTACAATTACACACAATTCCTCCTTCCGGCATGGACCGGTGAGGATCGGTGCAGCAGAGGCCTGGCAGAAATCGAAGGCCAAGCAACCATATGCAGAAGTTGGGCCCGACCTCTGGCCAATTTTTAACTAAGTGGGGGAGTGAGAGGATGAGGGGGAGACATGAGAGGATGAGGAGGGGGGAGCGAGAGGATGAGGAGGTGGGGAGTGAGTGTATGAGGAGCGGGGAGTGAGAGGATGAGGTGAGGGAGAGGATGAGGAGGGGGGAGTAAGAGGATGGGCAGGGGTGAGTGAGAGGATAAGCAGGGGGGGTGAGAGGATGAGGAGGGGGGAGTGAGAGGATAAGGGGAGGGGGAGGATGAGGAGAGGGGATTGAGAGAATGAGGAGTGGGGAGTGAGAAGATGAGCAGGAGAGGAGAGAGAGGATGAGCAGGAGAGAAGTGAGAGGATGAGGAGGGGGAGTAAGAGGATGAGGAGGAGTGAGTGAGAGGATGAGTGAGTGAGAGGATGAGGAGTGGGGAGTGAGGATGAGGAAGGTGAGTAAGAGAATAAGGAGGGGGAGTGAGAGGATGAGGAGGAGTAGAGGATGAGGAGAGGGAGGGGAGAGAGGATAAGGATAGGGGTGAGAGGAGGAGGGGTGGGTGAAAGGATGAGCAGGGGGAGTGAAAGGATGAGAGGGTGAGAGGAGATGGGGGGGTGAGAGGATGAGGAGGGGGTGAATGAGAGAATGAGAAGGGGTGAGAGGCTGAGGAGAGGTGGGTGAGAGGATGAGGAGGGGGAGTAAGAGGATGAGGGGAGTGAGAGGTTCAGCATGGGGGAGTGAGAGGATGAGGAGGGGGGGAGTGAGAGGATGAGGAGGGGGGGAGTGAGAGGATGAGGAGGGGGTGAGTCTGAGGATGAGGAGGGGGTGAGAGGATGAGGAGAGGTGGGTGAGAGGATTAGGAGGGGGAGTAAGAGGATGAGGGGAGTGAGAGGTTCAGCAGGGGGGATTGAGAGGATGAGGAGTGGGGGAGTGAGAGGATGAGGAGGGGGGGAGTGAGAGGATGAGGAGGGGGGGAGTGAGAGGATGAGGAGGGGGGGAGTGAGAGGATGAGGAGGGGGTGAGAGGATGAGGGGAGGAGTGGGTGAGAGGATGAGGATGAGGAGGGTGAGTGATAGGATGAGGGGAGTGAGAGGATGAGGAGGGGGTGAGGAGAGGACGAGGAGGGGGGAGTGATACAACGAGGAGTGAGAGGATGAGGATGCATGGAGAGATGATGAGGAGGGGGATGATGAGGAGGGGCAGAGAGGTTGTGGAGGAAGTGGAGAGGATGAGGAGAGTTGGGGGGAGTGGAAGGGGAGTGAGAGAATGAAGGCTGAAGCAAGAGAATGAGGAGGGGTGAGTGAGAGGAGGACGGGAGAGAGAGGAGGAGGAGGGGGGAGTAAGAGGATGAGGAGGGGGAGCAAGAAGATGAGGAGGGTGAGTGATAGGATGAGGGGAGTGAGAGGATGAGGAGGGGGTGAGGAGAGGACGAGGAGGGGGGAGTGATACAACGAGGAGTGAGAGGATGAGGATGCATGGAGAGATGATGAGGAGGGGGATGATGAGGAGGGGCAGAGAGGTTGTGGAGGAAGTGGAGAGGATGAGGAGAGTTGGGGGGAGTGGAAGGGGAGTGAGAGAATGAAGGGTGAAGCAAGAGAATGAGGAGGGGTGAGTGAGAGGAGGACGGGAGTGAGAGGAGGAGGAGGAGGGAGTGAGAGGATGAGGACAGTGAGAGAGGATGGGTGGGTGAGAGAATGAGGAGGGGGTATGAGAGGAGGATGAGGATGGGGGAGTGAAAGGAGGAGGAGGGGGAGTGTGAGGATGAGGAGGGGGAGTGCGAGGATCAGGAGGGGGAGTGAGAGGATAAGATGGAGGAGTTAGAGGATGAGTATGGGGAGTGAGAGGATGAGGAGAGGGGAGTGCAAGGATGAGGAGGGGGGAGTGAGAGGATGAGAAGGGGGAGTGAGAGGATGAGGGGGTGAACATGCGAGAAGGACTTACAGAAGAGCAAAATTGTAAGGAATCCGCTCCTCGGTTTACTGGTTGCCTTACCTTGCAGACTTGTGCAGTCCTGGTGCACCTCTCCTGATGTTTGCTGCAGCCTGGATTTACTCACCAAAGCAATACACACTCCCTCTGGTATCTACTGCAGCTGTGCAGCCTATCACTGCAACCTAGACTTGCATTCACTCATTGGAGCAGTACCTTCACACCCCCGCCGGGGATTGGCCCGCTGGCCTTTAAGTACTGCTTTCCCACAATGCTCCCTGCCGAGCATAGTCCTTTTCCGGATGTCTTTCTGTTCTGCCACAAGCTCTCGCTTGTTCTCCTGTGCTGAAGCGGAGGTTTCGCCCTGCGTCCTTCAGCTTCCTTTCTCCTGTGCTGAAGCAAAGTTATCCCCTACGTCTTCAGCTTCCTGGGTTCCTGCACTGAAGCAAAGGTATCCCCTATGTCTTCAGCTTCCTGGGTTCCTGCACTGAAGCAAAGGTATCCCCTATGTCTTCAGCTTCCTGGTTACCCGCACCGAAGCAAAGGTATCCCCTATGTCTTCAGCCTCCTTCTCCTGTGCTGAAGCGGAGGTTTCCCCTGCGTCCTTCAGTCTCCTGATTTCCTGCACTGAAGCGGAGGTTTCCCCTGTGTCCTTCAGTCTCCTGATTTCCTGCACTGAAGCGGAGGTTTCCCTGTTTATCTTCAGCTTTCTGGTTCCTGGGGCCTACTCTTTCCCTAATCTAGAGAGGCCGTGTCCTGGTTCCTGCGCTGTAACGGAGGATTCCCCAGCCCGCTCAGGACTCTTGCGCTGTAGCACTGGTTCACCCGTGCAGCAAAGCGGTGTGCTACTCTGATCTGCCTACCATCTCCTGTGACCAGTACCATGGGCCATGGTCGTCGCTCGCGCAGAGGCCAACCCCGCGCTCCTAAGCTGAAGCGGGGCTCTCCTGACTACCTGTTGCCGAACTCTTGCTTGAACAATGTTTATCCTGATGTCGCCTGTCCTGACCCTGGCTTGTACAACGACGATGCTGTCTTCTCCTATCCTGATCCTGCTACGTATGACAACGAACTGCGCAATCCGGATCAGCCTGCGCGGTCTAAGGTCGGTGCTTTTACAACCCTACCTCAGCCACGCGGTCCGACCCTGGTTTGTGGTGAGCAGAACCCTGACAAAAATCTAGAACAGGGGGGCGCAAACTTTTTTCCCTGCGCCCCCCTACCGGCGGTCCCCTCACTCCTGCGCCCCCCCTAACCCCCATTCACCTGCGCTCCAGCATCATGACCTCACGTTGCCCTAGTAATGTGACGTCACATGACCTCACAGCGTCATTTTGATGCCACGTTGCCATGGCGACGCAGGAAGGAAGCCGCCGGAGCCTAGGTAAGTGAAGGTTTACAGAGGCCCTGCAGCTACCCCGGCACTTAATTTAAGTGCCTTCGGGAAGCGCGCGGGGCCTCTGTAAACCCCACGCCCCCCAGCCGGCAGTCTTGCGCCCCCCATGGGGGTCGCGCCCCCCAGCTGTTCTAGAAATCCAATCGGATAAGGCTCTTTCTGCACGCTTTTGCACAACTCCCAGCTACTAGAATATCCCCCTGTGTCTATCCAAGAGGAGGTTTTAGTGTACTGACAAAAAACATCCCAAAATAAATTGTAATTAAGGCCGCGAGGTGTCACTGTATATAGAACATAGATCCAGTAGCACTCTCATTGTAAAAGACTCATCTCTATCTCCCCACAAATAAGCAGGGGGACCCATTCAATACCCATAATGTGTATGTCTGAAGCATTAAAGCAAAGTGCAGGGCTGTACCAAAGTAGTAGTTTAGTTTAGACTGCCCTTGAATGGAGTTGAACACTTCCCCAGTGCTGGAATTAGACATAAAAGGTCTATGCAGCAACATAGAGTAATTGTGTTTAGACGCATGGCTCTATTTTTTGGAGCAGAGCCGCAGCATATATACTGTAAGAACAGTTTCTTACTTCTGACGCGGTATGTTAGACTTATGGCACTTCAGATATGGAGGATTGTTTTGGGCAAATAAAAGGTTAAAAAAAAGTATCAGAGAAATGCAACTTGTGACGCATCTCATTTTAATCTGTGCACCATGTAACTGCCCCCAACTCATCCTACTCACTCTCCCCAAGGTGCAAATTGGGGCAGAGACGCAGAATGTGATACATCTGATTATAATCTGTGCACCATGTAACTCCCCCCAACTCCTTCTACTGACTCTCCCCAAGGTGCAAGCTGGGGCAGAGACGCAGACTGTGATACATCTCATTATAATCTGTGTGCCATGTAACTCCTCCCCAACTCCTCCTACTGACTCTCCCCAAGGTGCATGCTGGGGCAGAGACGCAGACTGTGATACATCTCATTATAATCTGTGATACTTTATCTTGCCATGAAGTCAATGCATTTGAACCCAGTGATACAGTATGTTGATCCCACTGCTGTCAGTGGCACTGTCCATATGTGTACTTGTGTCACCCAATGTATGTAATACAATGTATCACAGTAGCTGTGATTTTTATGACTGCTACTCAAGTTAACCACTTCTCAACCACTTGAAATTAAATGTCAACAGTAGCTGATTTCTCTATTATGACATCACGAGACAGTATCATTGAGCCTCCTAGGAGATGCCAGCAGCAGTGTTCTGTAATGACATCATGGAATCGCCTTAGAGACTGAGATAAATACACAAATGTAAACTTGTTTGTGCGTGACTTGAATTAGTTCCCGAAGGAAACCGTTAGTTTTGTGGACATCTCAGAGATAGGAAAAGAGTGGCGCTGTACAGAGAGACTAATTATCTCCACCTTAACTCTGTATCATGGCAGGTAGGAAGCAACGTGACCTTTACATACCCAAAAAGAAATGGATAATATCTATATTTCTGAACTGTTTACTTTCACAATGTTTTATGGGGTACAGAACAGATAACATGACTCCTATCAATGGATGGGAGAAAGAAGACGGATGGGGTGGGGGGCGGGGGGGAGGGACGGAGGTAGACAACACCCAGGGGGGTTAGGTACCTGGCCTTAATTGGATAATATTTTTTTTTATAAATGTCAAAACTGATTTATTATAGATACATACACACATATTTGTTTTATTGTATTTACTTTTATATCTGGCTTGTAATTCAAAATCTTAAATGATTTGAACAGTAAGAAAAAGAAAAGAACACATGTACTGTATACATAAATGTCAAAGCGGCAAACGTCTATGGGATCTATGGGATAGTAAAAAAAGACACAGGAACCTTAGTGTATACAGTAGGATTAGTTATGTATAAGGCATGCTTTTTCCTTGCCCTAAGTTTAGGTCAATAACTATTGGACCAATTCTACACCGTGGGGTGTAATGTTCGACTACTTTCAGCCATATCCTTAAATTATTGTCTACAGCAGTGTTTTTCAACCACGGATCCTAGGAACCCTAGGATTTCCCGGGCATCCCTAAAGGGTTCGCTGTAATTTTCAGGTCATTTTAAAATTGTACTTAATACAGAAGAATTTACAGTACAATGCATCTTATCTCAAACGCGCTATTGGAGAGAGTTGGGGCTCCTTACAATGCATCTGATCTCAGAAGCGCTATTAGAGAGGATTGGGGTTCCTCACACTTCATCTGATCTCAGACGCACTATTAGATAGGGTTGGGGTATATTACAATGCATCTCATCTTAGACTCGTTGTTAGAGAGGGTTGGGGTCCCTCAGAATTTCACATATGGTTCATTAACCAAAAAAAAGTTGGAAACCACTACTCTACAGTAATACAAAGGCCCCAAAAAAGACAAAGCCACAAAACGAGGGCAGAATCTGCCACTTGATTTACAGATATAGCTGACCTGAGTGCTCCTCCAGATACCTCAATATACCAGACGTCTCAGAATACCACACCATAATATTACCACAAAATACTACAGTAGGAACAGGCAATTTTTATGTTTTTATTTTTATTTTTAAAGATCCAGTTCCGAAAGCTATGGTACATCTATATTTGTCATTGTGTTCATAGGTGGACATGAAAGCAGGTGATGGACTGCACAAGTTTTATATGCCAGTTGCCACTATGTGTTGAAAACTACCTAGAAATAGTTTTCTGTCTGTGTTACATCCCAACACATCATATATGTATATGTATATATGTATATAGATATATATATAAATATATAAATATATATATAGCTATATATATAAATATATATATATATATATATATATATATATATATATATATATTAAACCCCATATATTGAGCTAAAATGTACGGGTGCTCTGGTGTTTCAATACATAGCAATGCTATAGAAGGCAATCATGGAGCTTGCTTAAAAATGTATTAAATATTGAAACTTCTGACCACTATTGATCAGAGTAGTGGTATGTAACATTGATAATCAAATAAATGTGTTTTCCCAGCAAGCCATTATCCCTGTTAGTGCTTGCTATTCATAACAAAACAAAGACCACCAAAAACTTTATTCAAAACCAGAACCAAAACCCCAAATATTTTAAAGGCAAAATAAAAATACCAAGCCAAGTGAGCATCTCTATGTATTTCATATGTATTTGATATCAAGAATATCTTTTAGCAGGTCTGTTAAAGCAGTCCTAACCCCCCAAAGTCAGGCTTTCAGGATATCCCAGCTTCAGCGGAGGTGGCTCAATCCGTCCCTGCTTCAGCACAGCTCGCTCAATCAGTCCCTGCTTCAGCACAGGTGACTCAATCAGAGGCTGATTGAGTGATTGGGCCACCTGTGCTAAAGCTGGAATATCCTGAAAAGTTGACCTATTGTGGGGGGTTTGATGACTGGAGTTGAGTCCCCGTGTGTTAAAGAAATGTGCCTTGATTGTGCTTTTCTGGCCCTTCACTTTTACCTTTCTTCCTTACAGATCAGTTTTTAAATTCCTCTGCTGTGAACCCTCCACCGACCTGCAGTGCTCCTGCAGTCACCACTGCTTACCCTTCATGGAGCAACAGCTTCCACCCAGTAGGGAGGAATACAGAAGTCTACAGACATGGGGCCCAAGGCATGATTTTGCAACAAGGGTCTGCAGGAACACCAATGTATCTACAGCAGATCCCACAGGCAACACGCGCTTACCCTCGTGTATCGGACATGAACGGAGGATTCTACCACACTGCTACAGGAGGATACACAGGATTTGCAGGACAGGTTAGGGGAGAAGCCACAACGCAGCCTGTTACTTTCCGTCCCAACACACATTTGGAAAGACGTGCTACAATAGGGCCTTGTATAATGGCCACCCAGTATGCACAACTTCAGCAGCCACCATTCATACCCCTTAGAGGAATGCAGACCTTACAAGGTGAGATATGGAGAATCTTTACTAATCATTGTTCAAAATCTTCTCCTTGACCGATACCATTACCTGTTATAAAGATCTTTAATTACGGTCATTCGCCACTGTAGTGTTACAAATATATAGAACTCTACAGTATGTAGTCCTCGCCAATACTGAAGGGATTAAGCATGTGTTTGCTTTTCTTCCTTTGTGTTATTATGTACAATGTGTTGGTATTTATGATAATTGATTATTTCTCCTTTTTGATTTTGTTACAGTGTGTCAGACCTCGCTTGGAGCCCAACATATTTCCCAGGCCAGTTTAATTACACAAGGAGCAGTTCAGCTTGCTGCTAATGAAAAAAGTGAACCACCTCTAATGTACCCAACTCAACCAGCTCGGAAGCTGAGCCACCTCCCAAAGTTACATACTGAAGTGCAAAGCAACAAAGAGTTATGTGTGCCAGTGTGGAAAAGGGGTGGGTTAAAAGATATGGAGAAGAGATCTTCAGAGGTGAAGGCCCCCTCACATATGGCTCAGAAGGTTCGTAATAACGTGCTGAGTTCAGTGAAGACTGAGTGTCCGTCAAAGTCTGAGGGGGTACCAAAGTGCTCCACAGTGGAAACAAAGAAGAAAAAGATCCTTTATTCAGCTGCAAAGGATCAAGTCCCTCAAACTGCACTGCAAAAGAAGGTAAAACCAATGTCAAAGCCAGTAAATCATTCTTCTGCTCCTATACCAGGGAAGTCACCCCATGGCCCACAATCTGGTGACGAGGCTGTTCTGTTAAAAAAGATGAAACGTGTGTGTCTCTCAGGTGCCCACATTTCCAATAAGGTATCTGAAAAGATGCAGCAAAGCCGTGAAGGTTCAATGGATGCAAAGACACCTGCTGTTACTCATATTAATCCTAAACTGAAGAAAACTCAGGAGATGGGGATCAAACGTAAAAATGCAAAGACTCCTGCAGTTACTCATAGTCCTGAGCGGAAGACACCTCAGGAGATGGGGATCAAACGTAAATATGCAAAAACTCCTGCAGTAACTCATAGTCCTGAGCGGAAGACACCTCAGGAGATGGGGATCAAACTTAAAAATGCAAAGACTCCTGCAGTTACTCATTGTCCTGAGCGGAAGACACCTCAGGAGATGGGGATCAAACTTAAAAATGCAAAGACTCCTGCAGTTACTCATTGTCCTGAGCGGAAGACACCTCAGGAGATGGGGATCAAACTTAAAAATGCAAAGACTCCTGCAGTTACTCATTGTCCTGAGCGGAAGACACCTCAGGAGATCGGGATCAAACGTAAATATGCAAAAACACCTGCTGTTACTCATAGTCCTGAGCGGAAGACACCTCAGGAGATGGGGATCAAATGTAAAGATGCAAAGTCTCCTGCAGTTACTCATAGTCCTGAGCGGAAGACACCTCAAGAGATGGGGATCAAACGTAAACAGAACAGCAATATTAAGCAGCTAGTGAAGAAAACAAAGAACCAGACCAGCGTTTTCAGTTTTGAGCAAGCGCTGGCTTGTGGTACTGATAATAACCCCAAAGCTCTCAAAAGAAAAAGTGCTAATCAGCCTGGAGTGAATTCAGAAGTTCTTGGGAAGGGCAAGAAGTCATTGGAACCTTCTGAACAAGGAAAGGTGAAAGCCCATCACAGCAACCTCAGCCTCCAAATGATTAACTCTGTTCAAGTATTTCACCCATTGGGTAAAAAAGCAGGTCCCACAGGTCCAGGGGCACCCGCAGAATCCATTACACTTGGAAATAAGCTTGGACCAATGCAAGGACGCCAAAGCCAGACTTCTGCTTCTCATGTTCAGTGGTCTCTTACTGATGCGATTAAAAGGTTCATGGCCAAAAAACAGGACAGTATTTCTGGAATTAAAGGAGTCGGTATTAATGCCAGGCATAGGCTATTTAAAATACATGAGTACACAAGACCTGACATTAAAACCAGTGAAATCAAACAACATGGGGAAAACAAAGCTTCAGTTATAGAGAATCTCAAACACTTCCCAGTGATATCCATAGAACAGGAAGCTGCAGTAAGATGCATTGAAAAGGTCAGCCAAACCACTATCCCCATTCCAGCTCCTGGCATTAAAACCAGTGAAATCAAACAACGTGGGGAAAACAAAGCTTCAGTTATAGAGAATCCCAAACACTTCCCAGTGATATCCATAGAACGGAAAGCTGCAGTGACATGCATTAAAAAGGTCAGCCAAACCACTATCCCCATTCAAGCTCCTTTCAACCAGAAGCACCAGCTTTCTAACCTGCAGCTTCCTATCAATGTACCCAGCAGAGTGGACAACTTCACTCCATCCTTCTGTCAACAGCCTCTCCAAGAGCTTGAGGTTTCCATACCTATTCCACCAGAACAGAGAGAGGAGAGAGAGGCTATGAAAAGGAAATCACAACTGGAGAGGGAGTAAGCCTGTCAACATACCTCCAAGGGGAGGCTACAGTGCTTTGTTCAGAGGCAGAAGGATCATAACATCTCTAAACGTTACGGATACCCACCATCCAGACTTATTTCCCCCATGAGATACGTAAGCCCTAAAAAAACAAAAAAAAACCCTGACTAATCTGTAACTGATGCCAAGCTCTGTGACTATCTGTAATTAAGATTTATATTTATAAGTCAGTTTGTAACATATTTTACTAAGAATATATTTAAAACTCTTCAATAAAATGTATCTATTTTCAATTGAACTCTTTATTTACTAAAGAAACTATTTACAAATGCCAAGGGTTATTGAAATTCTGCAAATTAACTTTAGATTACCCTCTTGATGATACGAGAGAGAGAGAGAGAGAGAGAGAGAGAGAGAGAGAGAGAGAGAGAGAGAGAGATAGAGAGAGAGATAAGTAAGTCGGACCCCACTTATGAGAGAGAAACAGATAAATATTTAACTATATGCTTTGTCATGTTGTATGTTGTATGTATGTATGTACTGTATGTCTTTATTTATATAGCGCCATTTATGTAGAAAGCGCTTCACCGCAGTAATACACGTGACAATCATATAAATAATACAAATAACAGATCATGGGAATAAGTGCTTCAGACATAAAAGTAACATTTAGGAAAAGGAGTCCCTGCTCTGAAGAGCTTACAATCTAATTGGTAGGTAGAACATACAGAGACAGTAGGACGGCGTTCTGGTAAGTGCATCTGCAATGGGCCAAGCTTTTTGTATGCGGTCTATAGTATCAGCCTCGGAGCTACTCACATGCTTCTTTAAGCAGATGTGTTAGAATGTGGGTCTTAAAGGTGGATAGAGAAGGTGCTAGTCGGGTATTGATGGGAAGGGCACTCCAGAGGTGAGGGCAGTCAGTGAGAAAGGTTTAAGGCGAGAGAGGGCTTTAGATACAAAAGGGGTAGATAGAAGACATCATTGGGCGGATCGCAAGAGTCGGGATGGTGCATAGCGAGAAATTAGAGCTGAGCTGTAAGGAGGGGCAGAAGAGTGTAAAGCTTTAAAAGTGAGGAGGAGAATTGAGTGTGAGATACGGGATTTGATAGGAAGCCAGGAGAGGGATTTCAGCAGGGGAGATGCTGAGACAGATTTAGGAAAGAGTAGAGTGATTCTGGCAGCAGCGTTTAGGATAGATTGTAGGGGAGACAGGTGAGAGGCAGTAAGACCGGACAGCAGACGGTTCCAGTATTTGAGATGGTAGAGAATGAGGGTCTGTGTCAGAGTTTTAGCTGTCGAGCAACAGTGGAAGGGCGTATCTTGCGGAAGAAAAAACGACAGGTTTAGCTACCTTTTGAATGTGAGAGAGGAGTCTGTGACCCCCAGGGCAGCGTGCTTGGGCTATTGGATGTATAGTAGTACTTCCAACAGTAATGGGGAAGGTGGTAGTAGGGCCAGGTTTGGCATGAAATATAAGGAGTTCTGTTTTTGACATGTTAAATTTAAGTCGGCGGAGGATCATGTTGCATTGGGCTTCTCTTCCTTGTGTTTATACTGTACAATGTCACATACCCAGTAGCACTCCATAAGACAAATATATATAGTGAGGTGGGTCTGGGGTTGAGTTTACATGGGTTTGTGTGTGCAGATTTAAATTGTTTGGGGGTCTGTGACCAAAATACCAAGAAGTGATCTCCTTTAATACAAACATAAGGAGACAAGCGACAGGGTACCTTTGGTGGTCACATATAACCCACACCTAGGAGCCCTACGCAAGATCGCCAGGGAACTACAACCCATCCTACAGGAAGATACAAGACTGCAACAGGTCTTCCCTGAAGCACCCTTATTATCATACAGACAACCCCATAATCTCAAGAATATTTTGGTGAGGAGTAAAGTATTCAGCAGTACCACTGAATGCGGGACAAAACCATGCCAGGACGCAAGATGCAAAACCTGCGCAATGCTCTACACAGCGGACACAATACAAATACCACACAGGAATCGGGAATACAAAATCAGAGGAAGGTTCACCTGTTCCTCCAGCAATGTCGTGTACCTCATCATGTGCATGAAATGCCCAGGGGGCTGCTACTACATAGGGGAGACAGGGCAGGGGCTAACAAGAGAATGAACCTGCATCGCCACAGCATCACACGCGGAACAAGAGACGGTCCTGTCGGCGAACATTTCTCTGACTCTGGCCATAAGATGAACGATCTGAGGGTTGCCATACTCAAAGGTAATCTTAAAACACCGAAAGGTAGACGGTTGCATGAATACAAATTTATGCAACTGTTCGGGATACTTAACGGTGGCCTAAACAGAGATCGAAATTATATGAGTCATTACTGACACAAGTGAACTCTCTTCCCATGAGCGCAAAGGCCATGTCTGCACATACTGTGCTATATGTATGCACACACAGCTGTCTCTTACACATACCTATACTCCTTGTTTTTCCATCCCTATACACCAATAGGGACCACATAGTATCTACACACACTTCTAGTTATGCTACAATCTCTCACATTTCCACACCTACCCACACCATTTATATTAACTCCCACTCCACACACACCTTTTGTAAAGCACTGTATACACTGTGGGCTCTCCATTCATTTATATTCACACAGATACACACACACACACACTCTTACATCACTAACTTTCAGGAACCATTTAACACCTCTAGCCATGAATCACATCCCCACCGGGGGAGGACAAGCACAGATAACATTCCAAGAGACACTGTTTTGAAGCAAACCCTTTGCTTGCTTCATTCATTGTAACATCGCCGGAAGAAGAGATCAGTTTATCTTGAAAGGTCGCACAAATAAAAGCATTTCGTTAGCCACAGAACGGTATCATCTATTTATTTTTTGATTATATATATATATATATATATATATATATATATATATATATATAGTGGTCGACAAATCACCCAAAAATCTACTCGCCGAACAAAAAAATCTACTCGCCACCTAGTACCACACGTGTGTTGCTTGGGCCAATAGGAGCTCGCCACGATGTTAAATCCACTCGCCCGGGGCGTGCAAATGTATAGGTTTGTCGAACACTGTATATATGTATATATATATATATATATTTATATACTATATTAGTGAAAGCACTGTATGCCTGCCTGGATGTCCGGTGTCCCTAGGGGAAATCTCATTGGTCCCTTGGGCCGCCCCCGCCCCCGCACACCTCTCATTGGCCTGAGGCGGAGTGACGGGCCACACACACACACACACACACACAACACAGCAGCTCTATACACACACACACACACACACACACACACACACACACACACACACACACAACACAGCAGCTCTATACACACACACACACACAACACAGCAGCTCTATACACACACACACACACACACACAGCAGCTCTATACACACACACACACACACACACACACACAGCAGCTCTATACACACACACACACACACACACACAACACAGCAGCTCTATACACACACACACAACACAGCAGCTCTATACACACACACACACCCCCTCTGTCCGCCCCCCCCCCCCATCACGTGCGCCGCCCTGCACTGGCTCCGGACGGGAAGCGCGGCCCTCCTACCCCAGCCGCTCCCTTACCTCCCCAGCGCTACCACCCGCTCAGGTAAGTCACTGTGCGTCCCGCCTCAGCCTCAGGCCCACTGCGCGTCCCGCCTCAGCCTCAGGCCCACTGCGCGTCCCGCCTCAGCCTCAGGCCCACTGCGCGTCCCGCCTCAGCCTCAGGCCCACTGCGCGTCCCGCCTCAGCCTCAGGCCCACTGCGCGTCCCGCCTCAGCCTCAGGACCACTGCGCGTCCCGCCTCAGCCTCAGGCCCACACAGGGCACTTCCTACCGCCGCTCAGCCGGACGCCACATCGAGCGGGCGCCGGGGGGGGGGGCGAGCGCGAGTCTCAGGCCCACACAGGGCGCTTCCTGCCGCCGCCTGCACGCCTCACTCAGCAGGACGGCACATCGGGGGACCAAGCGGGCGCTGGGGGGGGGGGGGAGCGCGAGTCACAGGGAACGGGGGGGGGGGGAGTCACGGGGAACGGGGCCACCAGCC